>NC_081574.1:14432061-14458795 GCF_022355385.1 Mustela nigripes | reverse complement strand
AGCCCCGCATCGGGCTCTCTGCTCAGCAGGGAGCCTGCTTCCTCCTCTCTCTGCCTGCCTCTCTGCCTACTTGTGATCTGTCTGTCAAATAAATAAATAAAATCTTAAAAAAAAAAACATAAATGGGTTTTAAAAGATGAATGTTTTGATAAAATAAAAGATTAGGAGAAGCTCCATGGCATTTATCTGTAGGAAAAAAATTATCTTCCATGTAATTTAAAGAGATATAGGTTTAAAAATTCTTAAAAGAATGTAGTCTAAAATATAAGACACATTCATCAGTGCTTTCTTTTTTGAAGTTCTATGGAAAAAACTAGCTAAAACTCACAAGTAATTTATATAAACATCGTATATCAAAAAATACTTTTCCAAAATCACCTATACAGTAGTATTTAAAGTTTTACATGAATAAAAGTGAAATCTATTCTCAAACAACATTAACTTTTCAATAGGAACAAAAATCATCCATAGTTCCATTGCTCAAAGACAATCACTGTTAAGGTTTGGATGTAGTTCCATTTGGCCTTATTCAGAAGACATCTTTGGGGTGGTCATACCATACCTACAAACTCTATTTTCTTTTTCCCCTCTGTGTGGTATAAATATTTCCTACTATCATACTTAAGTTCATCATAAGCAAAAATACCAACAAAAGAAAATGTGCATATGTGGTAAAACATGCATTGAACATTATGAAAGATGACAGGCTCGGGGGGGTCATTTTTTTCCAGTTTCTCAATGAGGGAAAAAGGTTTGTTCAAACCTCAATTGCATACATGAAAACCAGTAGTCACGATTCTTTTGTTCTGCATCGCGAGAAGGTCTCATCAAGATGGGAAATAAAAACAAAGAAAAATGTGAGCCCACACCTGAGCAAGTCAATTGTTGATGAGCCTAGAACGTTGGTACCTCTAAGGGGCCTGGCTCTGTTCTATGGACATTCACAATCATCTCCTGTCACTTGGTGTCTGTATTCCTTTCTCTCCTTCATTCAGTCTTTCGTGGTTTCCCACTTAAGGGTTGGTTGTGTGTTCTTTTTTCTCTCTGATTATCTGAAAACGATGTAAAACTGACATACAGTTTTTGTGGCCGTTAGTGTTAAAATTGAAAAAAAATTTTTTTTAAAACAACAGAACCTTTTCCCTAAATTAAAGCTTACTCAGAACCTCAATACATAAAACAGAAAAAAACTTGACCTTTTTTTGGTTGCCAGGAGAGGAGTGGTGCAGAAATCA
Source organism: Mustela nigripes (assembly GCF_022355385.1). Lineage (NCBI taxonomy): Eukaryota > Metazoa > Chordata > Mammalia > Carnivora > Mustelidae > Mustela > Mustela nigripes. Next base: position 14,457,560 of record NC_081574.1, on the reverse strand, counting down.
GGATCCACAACTTGAGGTTGAGAAAATACATGAGGGGCTGTTTAAACCAATATTTGCTTTCAAATTACAGAACGTTCAAGGCAAACCATGAATTCTTACTTATGCAACAAAAATTCAGTTTTGTGAAAACGATTTATTACATGAGGAGTTTCTGACAGAAAAAAATCTGAAATTTTTTTAGAAATCAAAACACTGAAATAGTTTGGAGCCATTGAACTTTGGAATGAATATTGATTTTTGTGGCAACACAATCTCTTGAAAATGATCACTGTTCACTCAAAACAGTCTGAGGAAAATGCCTGGAATCTATAGTTGAATATATCTTCTTGTTTTCTTTCTTCTTTAAGGAAAGTTTATTTAGGGATAGAAAGAATGAAGTTAAAGCTTACTTCATTTCTGGAGATGAAAATCAGAGAGAAAGTTAACTGGAAATAAATATTTTAACTGAGAAATTAAAAATGTGTCTTAAAAGGCAAAACCGGGGATGCCTGGGTGTCTCAGTTAAGCATCTGCCTTCGGTCTGGGGTCATGATCCCAGGGTCCTGGAATCTAGTCCCATGTCAGTCTCCTTGCTCAGCAGGAAGCCTGCTTCTCCCTCTGCCTATCACTGCTTGTGGTAGGCTAGTGGTACCACTAGCCTGCTTGTGCCCACGCTCTCTCTCTGACAAATAAATAAAATCTTCAAAAAAATAAAAAAGACAGAACTTTCAGAATATCATAAATATGTTGTATTTCCTCAGCAAATTCCACACGTAATGAATTGAGAGGGCAAAAAAATAACAGTTGCAAATTCTCCTAAGAAACCAACAAATTAAGAAATCCTTGCATCGCAGGGCTAAAGCGACAACTGGGAAATTTATAACATGACCTTTTAAAACCACAGAACCCATGGAAACTTTCCCATTCATCCTAGAATAAAACCCAAACTCCTTGATCTTCAGTCATGTTTTCCAGAATTCACCAGACCCTTCCACTTCTTAGGGCCTCTGTCCCCATGCTTTCCCCTGTCCCAGGCCTTTAGTGCACAACTAGAACTTGGTGGTGTCCTCCCCACCCCCCACCCCCCAACCAAATTCATATGCTGAAGTCCTAACCTTCAGTACCTCAGAATGCAACCTTATGCCGAAACAGGTCTTCGCGGATGTCATTAGTTAAGATGAGACAATACTGATTAGGGTGGGCCTCTATTCCAATAACTGGTATCCTTATAAAAAGGAGAATTTTGGACACAGATACACTCCCAAATACCATGTAAAGATAAAGGCAGAGATCAGAGATCATCTTTGGCAAAGAGGGCCAAGACTCCTGACAAACTAGCGGAAGCCAGGAGGCATGGACCTAATACCTCCCTCAGCCTCAGAAGGAATCAACCTTTTCCTTGTGACACCTTGATCTTGGTCTATCAGCTCCCATAACTGGGAGACAGTACATTCCTGTTTATTTAAGTTGCCTGGTTTGTGGTGCTTTGTTATGGCAGTCTTAGGAAACTAACACAGGATCCTCTAGTTCTTTCTTTCTTTCTTTCTTTTTTTTTTAAGATTTTATTTATTTATTTGAGAGCAAGCCAGAGAGAGAGAGCACAAGCAGGGGGAGCAGCAGAGGGAAAGGGACAAGCAGACTCCCTGCTGAGCAGGGAGCCCGATGTGGATGTGGGGCTCCATCCTAGGATCAGAAAGGCAGGAGCCCAACCAACTGAGCCACCCAGGTGCCCCTATCCTCTTGTTCTTTAAGCCTTGGCTTAACTGTCATTTTCTCTGAGGAACCTTCCTTGACCACCTAGATCCACTGGTATTTTCAATCAAAGCTCTTGTTTATTTCCTTCAAAACACCAAGACAAATCTGTAACTTTTTTATTGGTTGGGCTGTCTGTTGACATTGCCCCCACTGGGATGTAAACTCTGGGAGAGCAGGGGCTTGCCTTGTTCCTACCACCTTCAAGGGTGTGTGTGTGTGTGTGTGTGTGAACTGTTACGTGCATGTCGGATTTAGCAGAGGTGAAGTTTTTCCCAGTAAGTCAGACTTAAAAATACTCTCAATCCTTTGTTTCATGACACTCTTCTGTCTGACTGGCAAATTTCCAAACATTTGCAAGTAGAACAAAGGGGTGTCATTCAGAATGCAAGAAAGAGAACACACTGTCATCGCACTTCATATGCTGGAAGTGAGGAACTTACAAAGAGTGGAAGCTGTAACAAAAAGTTCTCTAAATAGCATAATCTCCTCCAGTCCCATCCATTTTGATGCAGAAGTTGGGTATTCATCCTTTCTGATGACTGAATAATATTCCATTGTATATATGGACCACATCTTCTTTATCCCTTCATCTGTTGAAGGGTACCTCAGCTCTTCCCATAGTTGGGCTATTGTGGACATTGCTGCTATGAACACTGGGTTGCAGGTGCCCCTTCTTTTCACTCCATCTGTATCTCTGGGGTAAATACCCAGTAGTGCAATTGCAGGGTCATAGGGTAGCTCTATTTTTAATTTCTTAAGGAATCTTGGAACTGTTTTCCAGAGTGGGTGCACCAGCTTGCATACCCACCAACAGTGTAGGAGGGTTCCCCTTTCTCCACATACTCTCCAACACATGTTGTTTACTGTCTTGTTAATTTAGGTCATTCTAATTGGTGTAAGGTGGTATCTCAATGTGGTTTTGATTTGAATTTAGAAGAAAGGGAAAAATGAAGGGGGAGGGTTATCAGAGAGGGAGACCAACCATGAACTACTATGGCCTCCGAGAAACAAACTGAGGGTGTTAGAGGGGAGGGGGGTTGGGGGATGGGTGAGCCCAGTGATGGGTATTAGGGAGGGCATGTGTTGCATGGAGCACTGGGGGTTATATGCAAACAATGAATCATGGAACAGGACATCAAGAACTAATGACATACTGTATGGTGACTAACATAACATAATAAAAAAAATATAAAAAAATAAGCATCAGTTAAAAAAAATAAAGTCAGTCATTTGAAAACACCAAAAAACAAAACAAAACAAAAATCTCTAAATATCCAGATCCAGTGAATTATGTGGTTTGCATTAAAAACTTGAAATTTATTTCTTATTTAAAATATTTTTAATACTTGAAATTATTATAGTAATTCTTTCTGAAGAACCTCAAAAAAGAACCATGGATGCCTTTTCCTTTTTTTTTTTTTTTTATTGACACCTTTTCCTTCTGACTTTAAAAATAAAAGTATTACTTTATAGTTTATCACCTTGAAGAAGTGATGAATATTTCAAAGCTATGTGGGATGGAATAGAGAAATTTTAGCAAAAAACGATTTACGAAGTTTTCAAAATGTAAACCTTGCTTTTAGACAAGATAATCTTTTTCCCTTTTCTCTCTCTCTCTCGTGCACACACACATCCTATTTTTTTCCTTTTATTTATTTACTTTTAAAGATTTTATTTTTAAGTAATCTCCACACCCAATGTGGGGTTTGAACTTACAACACCCCCCCCCCCCCAAGATCAAGAGTCACATCTTCCACTAACTGAGCCAGCCAGGGTGCGGTGCCCTATCCTGGCAATTTTAAAGAATATTTTTCCCCTTACTTCATCAGAACAGGACAAAATTAATATTTACTACTAAGGACAGGGCAATATATCACTCAATTTAAATTCATGACTTTCAGAGAATAATTGCAACAAGATGAATCTCATTTCAGTTTCTAGTGAAGTGGGAGAAAGCAATACATGAGGTAATAGTCAAGAATTTCTTCAACTTGGGACGCCTGGGTGGCTCAGTAGGTTAAGCCTCTGCCTTCGGCTCAGGTCATGGTCTCAGGATCCTGGGATCGAGTCCCACATCGGGCTCTCTGCTCAGCAGGAAGCCTGCTTCCTCCTCTCTCTCTCTGCCTACTTGTGATCTCTGTCAAATAAATAAATAAAATCTTAAAAAAAAAAAGAATTTCTCCAACTTGATGCCTCTGATCCTTGAACTTTGACTGAGTGCTTTTCAATGTCATCACAGTTCTATTGTCTCAACAAAAATCCAACTTGACTGTATATTTATTTAACGTGGACTTCACAATAATATTCTCTGGAGTTCAGGACTATAGTTTATGTATTGGTCCAACTGCTTTTGCAGGTGTGGAATACTTTTCTATGATTTTATAATCCCCTGAATTATAACACCATGAAGGAGATGCTTTGTGAGCAGAACAGAGTTGTATTATTGATAAGGTGGAGAGGATTGGGACATCCATTGACTGATGGATGAGAAGACTATTGATGTAATCAGAACTACAAATACTTAACACTTTAATGAGCCAGCCATTGTATTGCACATTCTTAACTTTAATGTGGTTATACATGGAGGGGACAATGTAATGGAAATTAACATGTCAATTTACTAGACTATAAGAAACCTTTTCGGGAGGCCAAGATTTTCAATGGTTTTGGTTCAGTTCCCAGCGCAGAGAAAAGTTTGTGGGCACTTAATAAATATTTGCTATTTGAATGATTATTTTATCAAACCATTCTTGTTAGAAGAATAAATGAAAAACCCATCTGAAAGAGGTTAACCTTGAATGTATCTTTAAATTTCTTCCTTAGTTGAAATCCTTCACTGCACAGAGATCAATCACTACAGGCCCAACCAATCACTGCTCTTACTCAACTTCTTTGAAAAGAAATTAGCTCTAATGCATGCAGATGGATCTTTTAGAAGGTTCCATTCCACAGGTGAAACATTAACAGGCCTCACTAAGGAGATCACTCTCATTTCATTACAGAAGACTGCTTGAACAATGGTTTTGTATTAGACCAAGGTGTCTGGTCAAATTTCTTTGGAATGGCAAAGGTCACTTTATTCAGGGACTTTCGAAAAGATTATATTTTGCTACATCAATCCATTTTCTAGAGATTTATGAGTGTATGTATCTCATCAAAGGGTTAAGAAATATTTCTTGACTGTGTATATCAATACCATGTGGATTTGGGGGGCGTATTTATACTTTTGGTCTGTAGCGATACATCATCAAGGTTATACGAACAGAGTGAAATTCATCCCATGCTTTATGTGTTCAGGGGCCTGAAAAATTGGAAACAGTACCCATGCCTCCAGGAGCTCCAGGGGGCTCAGGAAAGGCAGGAGTCAGGGATGTCTGCCAGTCTGCTGGGTAGGTCAGCGAGGTGACAAATATACAAGATTGTTGGGAAAGATGTGATGTTCTCAGTTTTAGACGTGCATAATTCGTCGAACCCAAGGACCGTCCAGGAGGTAATGAATTCAGCCCAATGAATTCAGGCCTCAGAAGCTACAGATTTTGGAGCTAACACCAAATAAAGCTATCTGAAGCTTTGGCCTTGAGCGAGAGCACTCAAAAGGAAAGCACATGGAATGAGAAAATGGAAGGGTTTAAGATGGAATGTCTGGAAACACCATAATTTAGGGGGCTGGCAGCAGAAGAGGTGCCAGCCAAGAAATAGAACAGGACAGAGGGAAGTCACTCAGACATCATGGAAAATGGGCAGCGCAATGGGCATTTCTACATGATATGGAGAGACTGTGCCAATGAGGACTGGAAATGGCACTTTGGGAAAATTAAAGGAAGAAATGCATAAAAATATCAACAGCCCAATTTCTGACTGGTGACATTTCAGGTGGCTTATCTTCCTCTCCCAACATTGCTGCATTTTCTGCATTCTGTACAATAAATATCAGTTACGATATATTAAAAAGTAAAATACTCGGAAAAGTCTAAAATATTTCATGAGAAAAAAAGGGCAGGTGATTATTAATTCACAAGTATTTGGGTCTCTGTGTGCTGGGTACCCTGCAAAGGATAAAACAACAAAGAGGCTGGCTCTTGGTGACTTATAGAAAGAAATGACAGCTGATTAGACAAAAGGGAGGAGCAGAGAGCTGGTGGGGGGGGGGGGGGACAGTTGTAGGAGATGAGGCTGGAAAAGTAGCTCGGTGCCAGGTCATAGTGGATTTTATAGGTTTCGTTAAATAATATGGGCTCGATGGGGCGCCTGTGGGGCTCTGTCGTGAAGTCACTCCTGATTTTGGCTCAGGTCATGATCTCAGAGTTGCGAGACGGAGCCCTGTGTCTGACGGAACGCTGGGTGTGGAGCCTGGCAGAGATTCTCTCTCTCTGCCTGCCTCCTTTCTAGCCCCTCCCCCCACCTCGCTTGCGCTCTCTCTCTCCAAATAAATAAATATGTAATAAAAAAATGGACTTTATTCTGAAGGTTACAGGGCGGTTTATGAGAAGCAGAATTAGGGTTAGAATCATGCTTTATTTGAAGTCAGTTTTCTACTGCATTGGCTGCTAACCCGGAGGAGCCCAAGGGTGGGCATGGTTGGCAACAGCTGCCTTCACTGGTCACAGGGAGTGCATTGGGGATGAAGGGGCCAGGCCCACATGTATTAGCATCAACAGGTCAGTAGGGTGCTACCCATTGGATGTATGTTGGGGGAAAGAAGACATCACGAATGACTACTGGGTTTTTAACTTGTGTCCCTAGGTGGGTAAAGGGCGACAGCCGCCCTACAGACTTTGTCTATAAGGACGCTCAGTGCCTGGAGTGGTCAATGTTCTATGAAATAAGGAAGCAAGTGTCTGTGTCAGACAGTATTACAGGAGAGGGAAGAAGAAGCAATGTGCATATGTGAGATCTGTTTCTGAGATCACAGCCACGAAGCAGAATCCTAAACACTCAGCCATCTCCTCATCACATATGCACACTGAGAGACTTTTATTTCTTCCAATCCACAGAATTCAATACTTCAGTGGCAAAGAGGGATTTTGGCGCTATGTTTTTAGAAGTGTTCACATGCAATAGCTACGGCCTCCCAGGAAGGGTCTTTCTTGGTGGCAGAGAGAAGTTGGGAGAAGGCAGGTTAAACTGCAGTTGAGGGAAGAAAGAGGTATAATTAGATGAGAATTGACACTGTTAAGGCAAAGGACCCCAAAGCGGTAGGTTTCAAATGAATTGTGCTGGTGTGAGCTCACACACCCTGAAGGGGACAGGTGCTGTAGTTGTATTCTTGGGTTCTATCACTTATCCCCGTTTCACAGCATTGAAAACCGAGGCCTTTGGTCGAACAACTTTGAGGGAGCAGGCCCAGCTACTAAGTTAAAGGGGCCAAATCTCAACCTGGCTGAACGAACGCATCCCCAGTACGAAGCCCCTCTCCTGGACCGGCCAGGATAAAGCCATCTGGATGTAAGATTAACTCACACCCTTGCGCACCTCCTCCTGCAGTAAAGGAACTTCTGTTGCACCGGCGATAACTCGGTCTCGCATGTGCTGCTGTAGACCGACCCGGGGTGGGGTGGGGGGACACCCCCTTTTATCACCTTCCCTCCGGAACAGAGCGCCAGGTGGTGCCAGAGATGGCGACAGCCCTCCAAATGGTGACACCCTCAACTCCTGACGACGGTTCAGTTAAGGTTAAGGTCGCCGGTCCTCGGCGGGCCCGGTTCTTGCGTGACTATCGAAGTACTGCTGTCTTGTCAGTTCATTGTTCCTTTTATTCCTGGAGGCGGGCATGTCACAGAGTGAATTGTCACCCCCCCTGAAAACAGCGGTGCTCAACACCACTCACACCTGCCCCACCCGCTGGAAGGCAAGCGCCCCCTTTGCTCCCCTCGCCGCCGTCCGCCTCCTCCCCCTTCCTTCCTTCCCAACCTCCAGGTAACCCCGAGGGTGGAGGCTCGGGTACCTGCGTTCCTCTCCTACCGCCGCTAGCTTCTGGCCAGAACCGAAGCAGGCGCCCGGGTCGCTCCCGGACCACCCCCTTCACCCCCACCCCCACCTCTCCCACCCAAGCCTCGGCGGTGGGCGCGGCGAGCGGGAGCGTCCCGGTGTGCCAACCACAGACTCACGAGCAGCCGCTTGTTGCTCCTGCTGCCGCGACGTGGGGAAGTGAAAATGAAATTGACTTTTCCGAGAAATGATGAAAGCGGCGCGGCCCGCCAATGAGCGGCGGCGGCGAACTTCCGCACCTCCCGGCCCGGCCGCGCGCGCCCTCCCTCCGCCTCCACCTCCCGCTTGCACAAGCTTGAAACAAACACTGGGGAGGAAGGGCGGAGGGAGGAGGGCGGAGGGGGGAGGCGAGGGAGGGAGGGAGCCAGGCAGGGAGGAGGGCGGGGGGTGGGGGGATTTCCAGCCTCAGCTCTTCGCAGTTTCCTCTCCTTGTTTTGCTTTCGATCTGGACTGTTCTCAGGCAAGCCGGGGAGTAACTTTTAGTTTTGCTCCTGCGATTATTCAACTGACGGGCTTTCATTTCCATTTCACACACCCTAGCAACACTTAAACCTTGCGGAATTGTATTGGTAGTGTGAAAAAGCACACCGAGAGGTAACATTTTTCAAATAATAGTTGTGACTGTGCGTGTGTGTTTTTCTCGAGGGCATGTTTGTGAGGACTGGAGGGGATGTGTGTGTGTGTTTGTGTGTGTGTGCGCGCGTCCTGACGGGTCTGACACAGTGTTTTGCAGGCGGAAAATGCTGGGGTTCATGAATATTAATACCGATTTTTGGAGGAACGGTCGGAGCTCTTATGGATCATCTGATTTTAGGGGAAGCAGGTTCTGCTGCTGTTGCTGCTGCTCCTGGGGCTGCTGAGGCTGCGAGGAGGAGGAGGAGGAGGAGGTAGAGAGGGAGGAGGAGGAGGAGGAGGTTGGTGGAGGTTTAATTTCACTTTTGGATTTGCAGACGGGGAGAGGTGGCTCCATGGACACAGACCTGCTCTGTGTGATTCTGCGCCCCAGGTGTTGTGTGTGTGGGTGCAGGTCCGCCGGAGTCGGGCCTCCTTTTAAAACAAAATTGTCGTGTGCATGTGTCTGCGTGCGTGTGTGTTTACAGACGCGGTCGCCACCAGATCCGAAGGAGGGGAGCGGGTCCTTCTCGGTGTCCGGCGGCGGCGCCTCTCTCCGGGCAGCCCCAGCGAAAACAAGCAGGAGCCCGCCGTCCGCCCCGCCGCCTGCGCCCCGCGCCCCGGCCAGGAGAGGCGCCTGGCGCCGCGGCCAAAGGAAACTTGGTGGGGCGCCCCGCAGCGGTCCCAGGGCTCGCCGGCCCGCGGGACTGGGGGAGCGGCCGCGGGCGTCGGGTGCCAGCGGCCGGAGGCGGCGGGCGGGCTCCGAGCGGGGCTGGGCGCAGGGCCTGGCCGGCACGCCCGGCTTCCTGGGAGCTGGGCCGCTGCCGCCAGCGCCGCTCCGGAGGGACGCCGCGTCCTCCTTCCCGCCGGCCAGCGTCCGGCCTGGCCCGGGGGCTTTGTCACTGCACTTGTCCAGGCGCGCGGGGAGGGGCTCCGGCGGCGCGTCCCGGGAGGGCGCCGCGCCGAGGGGTCATCCGCCCCGGCCGCGGCCTAGCGCCGGGCGCCGCCGGGTCCCCGCAGGCGCCCCCGGGCCGGCCTGGCGCGCTGGGCCTGACCCGCCTCGGCTACGGAGCGGGCGAGGTGGGGGCGGGGAGCCTCCGGGGACCGAGCGGCGCCCTGCTGGCAGGCGTGGGGGCGGGCGTCCCCTGGGGGTCCAGGGGCGCGGGCAGCGGCGGGGTGGGGACGCGAGTGCCCGCCCCGCGCCCTCCGACCCCGCTCTGGGCGCCGAGTGGCATTCGCCCGCCGGCCGAACGTGGTTGGTGCACAGCCGTGGCCGCCACTTCCTTTCCGCCTCGCCGGCCGGGCTCGCCCACCGAGCGCTGCCCGCCGCGGCCAATCGTGGCGCCCGCCCGCCTGCGGCCGCGCTCGGTGCCCCGGCCTGGGGGCCGGCCCCCGAGAGGGGCTCGGGCAGCCGCTGCAAGTTCCAGGGGCCTCTGGGTGTAACTACGTCCCCTCGCCAGGACGCGCCGGCATCTGTCTTTGGCCCCCAGGTCTCGGTACGTTTGCCGCCCTACCCCCTTGCCCTGTTAGAGGGGGAGAAGGGAAGGAGGCTGGCAGCCCGAGCCGGGCGCAGAGACGGTGTTCCGGGCGCGCGCCCGGGTCCGGGGGTGTAGGCAGAAGCCTGGGGCATCAGCCGTACATGTGCCCCCTGGGACTGGCAGTCGGGGTGGCCGCGCACGAGCGGGGCGGCGTTCACTCGTATGCAACCCCTTCGTGGAGTGTTTGGAACTTGGGGACATTTTTTAGCCGCTCCGTCCCTCTTCAGCTTCCTCCCTCCGGTGCGGCCGGTGGGTAGGGCTCCCCGTCCTCGGTCACGGAATAAGAAAACGCAGAGTCTTTCTCCAGGAGGAAAACTGCTGGCATTTTTGCCTTGTGCCACTGGCCTCTCTGTTGCTGCGACTCGGTCTGCTTTTGATGAATGGCTAGGGAGGGTGGAGGATAGTTACATTTCCTGTTGTGGATTTTCAGGAATCGCCAAGGCTGCTGTCAAGCCTGCCGTCATTTATTAGTTTTCAGACCGATTGAAAATGGCACTGGAGCTTAGGAGCCTGCACTTTTTGGTGCTCGCTGGGCAGGTGCAGACAGAGGTCTGGTGGCAGACTTGAGTTCGAAAGGTGGGTCGTCTTGATGTCAGGCAGATGCGCGCTCCCCACCAGGACCTGGAAGGGATCACTGTTTCACTTCGGGGTGCACACAGATTCAGGATTCTCTAATTTTCCCAACGCCATGTCCTTCCTTCTTCTTCTTCTTCTTCTTCTTCTTCTTTTTTTTTTTTTTTTTTTTCTTTTTTTGGAGGGGGGAAAGAGGTAGAAATAGAAACCTAAAAAATCCTAGAAAAAATTTATCTTTTCTAAGGAAACTTCGGAGATGGAATATTTGGAAATTAAACGGGCACTTCTGCGGGGTAACCTTGGAACGTCTATTGATTGATGGATGGCAAAGTCCGGAATTTCCTAATTAGTGAATGATTATAATTTATAACACAGCCTGTTGTGTAAGAAGTTAGATTTTGGCCTCTTGGATTCAGGAGTTCTGTTCTGTGATGATTTGTAATTGCTTCCTAATATTAAACATTTATATGCTTCATTCTCAGTGACTTGTCTTTTTTCTTTTGATCTTCACAAGTTGAAGATAATTTTGCATATCTCAGACTTACCTGTAAAAATGTCATGGTAATCAAGAGTTAGAGTTTGTAGTTAAATTGGAAGCAAATTATGGCAAAGAAATGGTTGTCCTAAGGTCCTAACAGCTCTATGAACCATGGCCTCACTTTTCTCTTCCTCTGCCTTCTGAAGTCCTTTATCGGGCAGATGTTGAATATACCCAAGCGAGTTAAACCTCACAAGGAGTAGTGGAACATTTGAGATGTAGGATTTTTATCTTTTGGTGGGCACTCATTGCTTCATGTTTGCAGGGACACTGTCCTTTTATTCTTATGATTATTGAATATGAGCTCTGTTGTTTCTAGAACATTTTCGCTCAATTTCCTTTTGATAGAGAGCAGAACTCTAAATGGGGTATCTGGGACATGGTTCTGTTTTGTGCTTTACACCAAAAAGGGGAGTAAAACAGATGAAGGGCCTTATTTATTCATTTAATGAATATTCCTGGGATATTCAGTAAGCACCAGACACAGTTCTAGGCTCTGCGGGTTCAACTCAGAACAGAAGAATTTCCTTGCCCTCTGGGGAAATTGTATTGTAATTGGTGAGCTGATAATACACAACCGGTGATTACCTTTTGGGGTTAGTTCTGTGGAAGGTGATGATAATACTTAAATGCCTATCTGATAGGGTTGCTTTGGGGAACAGATGAGATACTGGGTATGAAAGAAGGTTGTATAAGTTACAGCAATCTACAAGGTGTAAGGCATTAACTTTCAGAATTCTGTCCTTATTTTTAATGTGAAAAAGCCAGGAAATCAGGACTGAACAGTGACTTTCTTTTACAGACTTTGCAGCAAAAAGGATTAACTTCTTCTGAGAGTATATGGATAATGGCGAGGAATTAACACAGCATAGCTTTTTTATGTAAAGCATCAAAGAATTTAATAGTGAAATATAATATTGTCAGTGAATTTTTTCCTGTCAGAAGAGAATTAGATGGTATCCATGGAGACCAAATGATATGGAAATAACAGTGATGCCAATGTATTTTCTCTCTTTCTCTCTCTCTCTCTCTCCATCTTTTCAGGCTCAAGGTGCTTTAGTGTGAATTTTCTTCACAGTTGCTTCAGACTCTCTAATTCACTATCTTTATTATGGGTATGTCCCTAGCTGATTTTAGTATTTAGCTGTAACATCTTTTTTTTTTTTTTTTTTAAAGATTTTATTTATTTGACAGACAAGATCACAAGCAGGCAGAGAGGCAGGTAGAGAGAAGGAGGAAGCAGGCTCCCTGCTGAGCTGAGACCCCCCCCCCTATGCCCAGGACCCTGAGATCACGACCCCAGGCCGAGGCTTTAACCCACTGAGACACTCAGGCATCCCTAGCTGTAACATCTTTAAGGGAATTCGGTTAACTTTAACTTACTGAATGCTTACTGTATGCCCAACACTGCATATGTGTAATAAACGGATAGTATATTTTGATAAACTATAACATCTAAGAGTACATAAAGTAATATATAAACAGAATGTAAATTGCCGTGAAGTGTCAGTTTTATTAAGAATAAAATCAGTTCTTCTCTTTGTCTGTATGGGACATCAGGTCCTTTTCATATGGGGTAGGAGGGCAGGGCTCTCTGCTCATTTGCCCCAGATGTGTCCTGCTTTTGTCCTGAGTGTGATTGCTGTTGGGTGCAGAATGTCTGCCCAAGGCAGGGTTCAGGAATGGCACTCAAGGAAGTGGATGCTGGAAACGGAAGTGAGGCAGTTGGAATAAATCTTGATTTTTCAACAAAGACTGATAAATTACCTATAATATACCAAGAGAGATATACCAACAGCAAATCCAGCCCTGGGGCACCTGATGCCAAGCCCTATCCTGTCCTGGGGACTCTGCCAGGCCCCGTGGGCTACAGGCAGCAGGCCCCTAGCTGCCAGCATTTTACCTTCAAGCATCCTTTTTGAGTGATTTTCCCCCTCACCAGCTCCATCTTTTGACAAACTGTGCCTGAAATAAATTGTGTTTAGTTAGGAAGACTTTGAGGCCTATGTTTATTATGAGAGTGGCATAAGACTTCTAGGCAGAACTCCTGATCGACCCTCGAGGAGGAGCATCCTCAAATCTGGTTGATCTAAAACTCATAGTCCCCTTAGGGTCTCTGCGTTCTGCAACTAGCCCAGGATCCCTGCTGGCGGCAGGAACATTGTGTTCTGCTGGGGAACTCATCCAGGGATCCCAGGATGTGAACAATTATAATAACCCAGGCAGTTATTTTAGTGAATGAACACACACATGTAACCGTCTATCACTAGTTTATTAAATACTTGTTGACCACCAGCTGTGTTCAAGGCTCTGTGTAGAGCAGGTGCAGTGAACTCAAGTGTCCAGAGGCCCGGAATTGAGTTTGCGCCCTTTCTTTAACTCTCCCGATCACATCTGTAAAATGGGGCTGCATGGTTCTGTTTGCTACGGGGTATGGGGCTCTTGTGCACCTCAACGTCACCTGGGGGAAGGGGGCTTTCAGAAGCCGCAAGGAACTTCTAGACTTAAGAGTGTCTACAGTGCCTTCCTCTCCTTGATTCTTTCACCCAAAGAACCCACTACCCCCACCCCTATAGCAAGCCTTTTACGTACCAGAGCCTCCTGGATCCCTGTCCCTCAGATGCATGGGCCAGAGCAAAGGCAGAGAACCACTGAATCAGGTTTCTCTTCTTAGGACCTGATCGATTATTTTTGTATTGTCTTGGGCCCTGCTATGCAGACCTATTTCCCACATTTTAGACAGGGCTTTGAGTAGGGAATCCATGGTCATTCTCCGCTGGCCTGCTTGTGTTGACCTTGCTTGTCCTATGAATGTGGTATTAGTGTGATGATTGTGATCCTTTGAATTTTCCATTCTGAAGAGGCAAGAAGGGCTTTGTTTTATGGGTATGTCTCTTGGTCTAGGAAGGCCATCAAAAGTTATGGGTTTGTATTGTGTTTGTTTCTGTTACAGCTCATTTTCCCCTTTATCAGTGTGGTATTCAGCTCCGTTAAACAAGAGAGAATCGTGGATTGGAGCATCGTCCCACTTTTTATGAGAAACAAGGCTCGTGTGGTTCTTTCTGATGAGGGATTCTGAGCATGTTTATCTCAAGGGCAAGGCCAGTGTCATTTACCGAAATATCTTAATTTAGGATTTTGTGTGATAAAGTTCTAATTTTCATTAAACCAATATTTTTGGGAGTTAAGTACGTGCTGTGTAATTTTCATAAATAGTTTCTTCTCAGGCCTACTGAGCAATCTGTTACTATGCTTGCACACCCAGTGTGATGGAAGGAAAGATGAGCTTCCCGTGTAATTTGTTCTTATTGAGCTGATAAATGTCAGCTTTGTGTAGGATCTAAAGAAATATTTTATAGGTAGAATACACTGTCCTGTCCCCATAATCTTAGAATCCTACTGACTTTACCATTTCATGAGGTTGACATTTTGACTGAGAAGGGACTGCATACAAATTGCTTTTTTTTTTTTTTTTCCCAACTAATACCTAATGTGTAATTTTTGAAGAGAGCTTTTTTTGTTCTCCTTACCCTGGAATTATTGAACCGGATGAGAATTACAGTGGTGAGAAGAGCGTCCTAACACCTGGATAGGGGGTGTTAGTGGGTGCGTGGATGGGTAGGATAGGACTGGGTGAGCTTTGGAAGGTGACACTGTCGTAGAGGGAGATGATGAAAAAACAGAATAAGGTGTAGGGCAGAATAGCGCCTCCTGAATTCTGGAATGGGAGAGAGAGAAAAGAGGGACTCAGGCAGGTAGATTTTCTGTCTCATTACAGGTGTCACTGAAGGAATTTCAGGGAAGCAGGGAGCAAGTTGGTAGTTAATTAGCAGGAATGCAAGGTCAAGTTGAAATACTAAAGAACCCCCCCCCCCCCATGTCTGACTTTGGAATTAAGCCTTTTTATCCTGCGGGACGTAGAATCTGATGGGAAAACCGCTAGGCATCAGCCGACTTTGGGCAAGTGAACAGGAGGTTGTGGGTAGATTTCCCTTAGGCTTGGTTGAAGCCTTTTGAGGTAAGAGTGCTGGGGCTGCGGTGGCTAGGGGAATTGATGTCCCGGGCGGAGGCCTCAGCCTCTCTCAGACTCGGTCCAGAATTGCCTTTGGAGGCAACCATGGGCCCCGAAAGGAAGACACATGGTGATACACATTTTTAGAAATATTGGAATCGCTGTCTCAGACCCATGCTGGTCTTCTCTTAGATCCCATGCTGGTCTTCCTCACTGCTCTTTTATTTGGGGTCAGGTTGTGAGAGGGGACTAGGAATCAGGAAAGCAGTAAGGGTTGATTCCATGTTCCCCCAAAGAACAGGTGGCACAGTTAAGGCTGAGCCCCGAATGCCATCACTGGGTACCGAAGGTCACCGATGGTGAAAGTAAGCACTCCGTGTTGCAGTTGGGATTGTATGTTGAAGTAAATCTTCTGGAATGCAGTTTGATGTTACATTCTCAAAGTCTTAAAAATGTTAAACCCTCTGTTCCAGTAATCCTACTTCTAGGAATGTACTCATGTCAAGTAACCAGAGATGGGACGGATTTCTTTATGAGGATGTTCATTGAATTAGCTTTTGTTATAGTGAAAGTTTGGAAACAGTCTAAGTACCCACGATGGGGATGCATGTAAATGAACTCCGGCACATCCGGATGATGAGGACAGATAGCTGATCAAATTCATCTTTTTGCATTTAATGATGGAAAAGTGCTTGTGATATATGTTGAGTGGAGGAAAAGAGATACTTAACTGTGACCCTAACTTTATTTTACAGATGTATGTGTATGCGTATATACATCATTAAAGACATAGCTGGCAGAAAATATTTGCGTGGTAGGATCAAGGGTGCTCGGCTTTTTTTCTCCCCTTGAAACACTGGGAGTTTCCAAATTAATATAGCAGTACAATTGCTTTTATAACCGGGAAAGTATTCTCACAACAACTCTGAAGTGTGCCATCTGACCTCACCTTGATAAAGGTTAAGATTGGGCGATTGCGGAGGAGGGTGCTGTACGTGGATAAGGCCTTTTTTTTTTTTCCCCCAAGTATTCCTCCATACTTGGGTATAGAGCCCAATTCAGGGTTTGAACTTATAACCCTGAGATCAAGACCTGAGCTGAAATGGAGAGTCAGAGGCTTAACCAAGCGTTGGATGTGGCCATTCTTGAGCTCGTTTGCCCTGATGGATGGAGCCAGGCTGTAGAAGCTGGACTTTCCCACCTCATGCTGAGAGATGCCTTTGTCCCAGTTTCAGCTCTTGGTACTTGAAGCCACTGAGATTGAGGGCTCCTTGGTGAGGGGAGGGTGGGACATGTTTTGTCAAAAACTGTGTGCGTGTGGGGGGTCACAAATGTTATTGCACTTCAGAGATACCTCCTTTATGTTCATGAATACAGCAGAAACAAGACACTGGGGGAGGGGAAAAGACTTCTTTAGCCACCATCATGGCCAGGTCAACAGCCAGAGGGGTGTGGCAATGGACAGCCATTCCCAGACCCTCAATGATGCTGTGAGAGCAGGTGGGTGTGGGCTACGCTCCCGTGAGAGTGGATGGAAAGGATTCAGGGTTCTCATCCTAACATTTTGGAATGTCAGGCTTTTTCTAGGAGTATTCCTAAGATCTGGGCTTCATTCCATTTGAAATGTCCACGCTTAGAGACAGGTCTTTCTGGCACCCTGGGAACTTAACCCAGGGAGCTAGTCCCAGCTATAACCAGTTGGCTCCCCGGAGCGGGTAAGGGTACAATTATCCTCTTGGATCAGAGCAATTAATTTAGACAAATGGCTGCAGATCCAATTCTCATGGCCCAGTGAAGAGTAAAATGTTTCTAGGGGAAGTGAATGCAGACATGCCCTATCTTTATGTCCTATACATTCTCTGTATTGTACACGTTCCTGGGGCTCGGTCGGGATGGAGTATCTCACAGGACCACTGAGGAATCCGGCAGAGTTCTGTTTGTCACACAACCTTTATTGGAGAATGACTTAGTGTCGGACTCCATCAGAGTGTGGCGTAAGATTTCTCACAACTGCAGAAACCTCCAAATCCCTGACTTGTATCTGAAAAAAAAAAAAAAAAAAAGTTTAGAATAGTTTTCATCCCTTTGTAGATCCTGGAGACATTTTTGGATTGTTATGAGCTAGTATTGGATATAACCAGACGCAGAGGCAGAGTACCAAAGCATAGCTTTAAAAAACAAAACAAAACACTGTCCCATACAAATAAAACATGAGCTGCAGGCATAATCTTTAATTTTCTAGTAGCCATGTTAGGAAAGTAAAAAGAAAGTAGAAAATTTAGTTTTACTATTTAATATAGCTCAGCATGTCCAAAATATTATCATTTCAACATGTGATTCATATGAAAATACTGATGAGGTCATTTACGTTCCTTTTTCGTACAGAATCTTCGAGATCCAATGTGTCTTTTGTGCCTAGAGCACATCTAAATTCAGCCTGGCCGCATTTTGAGAGTGCGGTGGCCGCAAATGGCTGCCGTGTTAGGTGTGGTACAGGATTAGGACATGAAGAGAAGTAAGGGGAAAAGTTGTTATCGGAGGACTGAACCTAACAGGACTGAGGGAAAGCAGATTTGAGCGGTCATTTTGGTGATGTGGTCCGGTCATCTGGTGAAAACTGCACGGCCCTCCCCCACCCCCCACCTCCCCAGATAAACTCCACCTTGATCTCTTCAGCCCAAGATACTAAAACGCCCTGAACATTTCTGGCCCCTTGAACTGTTAAGACAATCCTCGATTCCTTGGGTTTCTCCATGTGTAAGAGCTACCCGGCATGGGATTTGTGAGCTAGGCTGGTGGTGTTCCCCACCAATACTTGATACGCAGTAAGAAGTAGATAAATATTTGTTGATTTGATTTTCAGCCTCGAAGCAAAGGTTAGCTCAGAAGGCTGAATTCTGGTTCAGAATGGATGGCCCAGAGCTGTGTTGGGTTAGAAACCTAATGGTATATCTAGTGGGCATGTAAACATCGAGATTTGTCGCTTTGTATTAGGGGTTCAACATCCAGAAGGTGAAAAATTGTTTTTTTTCCTTCTCCTTTGTACCTAGGACTTTAAAACAATTTTACCAGCTCTTTTCTTTGACATTTAAGATCCAGCGAGTGTACTAATTGCTCCCTGTACATATAAATAAGCTATAGTCACTGATAAACCGGAGATATTTGGGATGTGGGGATATTTGGGAGCTGCTCCTTTCTTGGTGGGTTAGTTATTAACAATAACCTTATTATTAATGAACACTTAGTCATAACGTGTAAGCAGTGAAATTCTTTGAAAATCAAGTACAGTATTTTATAGTTGCCTTTATTTGTTCCCTCTGACTATAATTGTTGGGTTGAAGAAACAGACTTCTTCTCCACAGAGCCAAGGCAATTTATTTTTACTGAAGCCTACCTAAGAACTGCTTAGGTAGCTTTTCTCTGTGAGATTAAATACGACCTTCACTGAATCATGTTAGCAGGGCCGGCAGCTAGAAAAATAAAGACTAAACCAAACCTTCAGCATAGAAATTCCCAGCTGCTTAGTGGGTCAGAGCTTTCCTGATTGCTTTCTACCAATGAAAACACTGCAGATTAGTTTTAAGTGAATTCTAGTAGGTTTGGGGATTTGCAACTGACAGAAGAACAGGAAAGTATAATCTCACTTTAAAAAATAGTAATCCTGAAGGTAAATCTTTATTGACTCGTTTTGGGGAATGTTGGGATTTTGTTCATATGGAAAAACTTCACTCGTGTGCACTGTTTAGCTGACCTTGGAAGTTAAGGTTCTCAGGATAGAATGGGGACAGAGAAGTCAGACAAGAAGCTCTTGCCCCAAAAGGACACTGTGGGCTTGTGGGGGTGTTCTGGGTACTCCCAGAGACCAACACAGATGGCAGTGCTCCCCTTTCTCCTCTGGGTTATAAAGTGAAAGTAGAAATGGGGAGCCTGCCAAGGAGGCCCCAGGGGGGAATGTAGACAGATGAACTACATTTCCACTTCTGGGTGTGGTCATACTGCGGAGTGGAGAAGTCAGGATGAATTTACAATATTGCGGGGGAGGATTTGCCTCTCTTACAGGTGCATTTCATACATTAAGACTTAAGAATTTTTTAAACAAAATTCTTTAAAGTCAGGTTGCAGTTTAGGTTAAGATGAGTCATTCCCCTGGCACAGTGGACTATTTTGTTCATTCATTCATTCAGTTAATGTATTTCACAGGTATTTATTTACTCAGTGCTAACTGTGGAGAGGGAGGTTGAAAAGGTTACAAGGTAATAAGCTTGGATTTGAGTTAGCTAGGTAGAGGATCTGCGTTCCTAGCCAAGAGGATATGACTGCAAGGAGATCACGAATTTTAACAGCTATATAAAACAGAATCAAGCAGTTGGGAAGGCCCCACTTCTGGAAGAGCTGTTAGATGTGGGTGAATCCCCTCTAGAGGTCTTCATGGGCCACATGGCCTTGTCTTAGAGCCTAGGGGAAGCAGCAGCGCCAATAGCACACATTTTTGGCCGGCTGTATACATTTTAATTCCTAAAAGACAGATTTTTAAAAAAAGATTTAATTTATTTATTTGACAGAGAGACACAGCGGGAGAGGGAACGCAAGCAGGGGGAGAGGCAGGCAGAGGGAGAAGCAGGCTTCCCACTGAGCAGGGAGCCCCATGTGGGGCTCGACACCAGGACCCCAGGATCATGACCCAAGCCGAAGGCAGACGCTTAATGACTGAGCCACCCAGGCGCCCCTAGAAGACAGATTCTTAATAATAAACCACATAACAGGCACAAAACAGCATACTGCTTTGCTGTCCCTCTTGTTTTTCTACAATCCTTCCACACTTCGTTTGGCAGGTAGAATTCAACTGTTGCTTGGTATCTTTTATCGTCCAGGAAAACCACGTGGGGGAAGTCCTGATCTCCATCTCCGGGCTCTACTTCCCTTCCTTCGAGGCCGGCGCTCTAACCAGCAGCACTGCTAATCGGTGTCCCTGCTCTCCTCCCTCCCCAGAGGTGGGTGCTGGGAGAAGCTGACCGTGCGCGTGGCCAGGAGAGGCTTTCCCCTCGCTTGGTTTGAGGTGTCATCACCATGAACAGGAAACTGGCCCTTATTTAATTTTGAAAAGCCTCAGTTCCCGCCTGGCTTCCCTCTCTTTCCTCGCACGCTCGGTGTGTGCGCATGCGCCCATTGGCTGCGCGCGCACGCGTTTGGCTCATGAAAACTTCCGGTTGCCTGGAATCAGAGTCACCATCATCCGTGATAGGACTGAAGGAAGCAGTGCAAAGAGTAGTGAATTCGTAAATGCTACTTACTTTTTTTTTTTTTTAAATTGCGGTAAAGGTTACATAACATAAAATTTACCATTAGAGAGATCTTTAAGTGTATAATCTGGTGGAGTGAAGGGCTTTTATGATGCTGTGCAGCTGTCAGCCCATCCACCCCAGAGCGTCCTCACCCTGTCAAACAGAAACTCTGTACCTATTAAACGATAACCCTGCTGCCCTCAACCCCTGGCAACAACCGGTCTACTTTCTATGAACTTGATGATGCCAGCTACCTCACGTGAGTGGAATCATACAATATTTGCACCTTTGTGTCTGGTTTTTTTTTTGGTCACGTTGCAGAACGCCTTCTAGGTTCACCCCGTTGTAGCAGGTGCCAGAATTTCATTCCTTTTATTTTTTATTTTTTAAAGATTTTATTTATCCATTTGTTAGAGCAAGAGAGGAAACACAAGCAGGGGGAAAGAGAAGGAGAAGGAGGCTTCTGGCTGAGCAGGGAGCCCCATGTGGGGCTCCATCCCAGGACCCTGGGATCATGACCTGAGCCAAAGGCAGAGGCTTAACAGACTGAGCCACTCAGGTGTGCCGAACTTCATTCCTTTTTAAGACTGAATAGTATTCCCCCATTTTGTTTATCCGTGCACCTGTTGATAGCCACTCAGGTTACCATGACCATCTAGCTATGGTAAAGAGTGTTGCTGTGATGGGTAGTCTACAAAGAACCAGTTCGAGTTCCCGCTTCCCATTCTTTCAGTCCAGTGGATCATATGGTAATTGCATGCTTTAAATATTTTGAGAAACTATCAAACTTTCCCACAGTGGCTGTACCATTTTGTATCCTTCTACGAATGCATGGAGGTTCCGGTTTCTCCACATCCTGGTCAACATTTGCTATTTTCTATTTTTTAGGGTTTTTGTTTTTAATACTAGCTCTCTTGATGGCCGTGAAGCAGTATCTCATTGTGCTTTTTTTTTTTTTTTAAGATTTTATTTATTTGAGAGAGACAGAGAGCATAAATGGTAAGGAAGGGGCAGAGGGAGAGGGTGAAGCAGACTCCCTGCTGAGCAGGAAGCCTGCCATGAGGCTTGATCCCAGGACCCTGAGATCATGACCTGAGCCAAAGACAGATACTTAACGGACTGAGCCATCCAGACACCACCCTCATTGTGCTTTTGATTTGCATTTCTCTAATAGCTGATGATGTTCTTGGCCATTAGTATATTTCCATTGGAGAAATGTCTATTCAAATCTTTTGCACATTTTTGATTTGGTTATTTGGGTTTTTCGGTTGCTGAGTTGTAGGATTATGTCATTCTTTCCTGTTGGTTCCAAAATGACGTGCTAGATGATCTGAAAAGCTAACAACGATCCCTCCTCATATAGTATATATAGCATGGGGCATAAGATCATTTGTAATATTTGCGATGTAAAGTTGATAAAGTGTGCACATTGAGGAATTAAATTACATTGCATGAAGTAAATCAGGGTGGCATGGTAAACAGGGAATCAGATAAAAGTATTTAATCTTTTAATAGAGTACTAGAATTGGAAGTTTCCTTAGAGATTATGGTCTGCTGCTTCAGGTTTTCAGCTAGAGACTTCAAATGACCTGCCCAAGATCTTGTGGCCAGATGAAGTACTCGGTATGTCGTGTCGTAAAGAATTAACTTTTCGTAGTGTGGTAGTTTGAATTTTAAGATTTCTGGTACGAGGAAAGTCATAGCAGTGCTTGAACACGTTAATGAATTAATTGTAGTGGGCTCTTCCTATGGTGCTCAGTAAACAAACCCTCAGGTTCATCACCACTGTGGTATTAGGATAAAAGTGAGTAAAAGGAGCCTTAGACTAACACTTGGGGCATGAGAATTTAAATGTAATGCATCCAGTAATGGCTTAATACTACCATTTGTGTGGATGAAAAATAAATTTATTGCTTTAATAACAGATCTGTAAAGTAAAATGAAAGCATCTGTATATTTATTGAGAATTATCGACCAAATAAGGAACCAATTATTTGTTCTTTTTTTTTTTTTTTAAAGATTTTATTTATTTATTTGACAGAGAGAAAGGGATCCCAAGTGGGCAGAGAGGCAGGTAGAGAGAGACGGGGAAGCAGACTCCCTGCTGAGCAGAGAGCCCGGTGCCCCGGCACGGGACTGGATCCTAGGACCCTGGGATCATGACCTGAGCCGGAGGCAGAGGCTTTAACCCACCGAGC
This sequence comes from Mustela nigripes, assembly GCF_022355385.1. Lineage (NCBI taxonomy): Eukaryota > Metazoa > Chordata > Mammalia > Carnivora > Mustelidae > Mustela > Mustela nigripes. The sequence continues at coordinate 14,435,085 of NC_081574.1, read as the reverse complement.
CACCCAGACACCCCATTTATTTGTTCTTATGCGAGCAATAGGAGATGAGGAAATTCAGTGAAATATCACAAATGTACAGCAGCAAATTTACTCTTGGTTTGCTTTTACATTGTGCTCAGATTTTTCATTTCACCAGATCCTCTTGTGGTGTTGGTCTTTATTAAATCATACAGCCCGCCAAGAGAACATACGGATTATAACTAAGAGCGACTTGTGACTAATTGGGAAGAAGATACATAATGTCTCTGACATAAGGGGGGCGGGGTGGTGGTGGTGGAATTTATATTCCCTTCAGGTTGGGGGCCCAGGCTTTTTCTAAAGAGACCTCAGAATTTGCCTCCAGGACTATGAAAACAAATACGATCATGATGAAATAAAGTTGAAGGCTCCTTTCTGCAAGCACATATTTTAAATGAAACTCTCAGGAGAACTAATTCCTTCAGCAGACCTTTACAAACCGGTGTGTGTGAAGCCTGGTGGTTGTGGAGACATAAAGTTGACAATTTCATGTTCTCAAAGAGCTTATCATTTACTTAGAGAGACAGGCGGTAGATAACCATCTGTCGTAACAAGAAGAATGAAATATGTGCTTGATACAAGCCCAGCAAGCCACACACATTTCTCTGTGTCTTTGCCCAGAGAAATGGAGGCTGTGCTCCACCACGGACTTCGTACCTACCACAGGAGGACGGCCTTGGCCACTGGTGGCAAATGGGTGAACAGTGCGTCTTTGGTTGAAAGAACAGTCAGAGCAAAGAAAAGGGCGGAAGATTCCTTCCGGTCTCGATGCGTGGAGGGGGCGGTCTGGTGGGGCAGGACCAGATGGATCATGGGAGTGACCGGCTGGGTCTGGGGGACCACAGCTACCACAAGTCGTGTGCTCCAGTAAGGAAAGGCTTTGTTCTGAGCATAGAGCAAGTTTTCTATGGGGGGGGGGGGCGTGATTGGGGATTTGGAACATCGCCTCCTTACATTTTAGAGAGTGGTAGGGGATGACTGTTGGCGGGGTGTGGTGGGGCGGTGTGCCTTCCCCACTGGAGAGGAGATGGAAGGGGGTGTGTGTACATCGTTCTACGCATGACGGACATTGCAGAAAGGACCGGATTGTGCTTTTGATGAGAACCAGGCCTGCTTTTGAGGTGTTTTCATAGGTTCCCAAGAGGAAGTGATGCCCAGGTATGAAAATATTTTTTTGTGCTCGCTTTTGTTTGTTTTGATCTGGTTTATAAAGAGAGAGAAGTGATTATGAATAGGTTTACAGTAGACGGTTGTCCTTAATATGGATGAGAAACCAAGAGAACCAAGAGAGTAGATGGCAGGGTGCCAGAAGTTTTCAGGCTAGGGTGTCCTTTTGGCTCAAAGAGTGATGGGGATCTCGCTCTCCCCTCAGGAGTGAGATTGGCGGTTGGGTTTGGACGCTCCTCTCCGCCCAGGCGTGAGGTACACTGGCTCACATTCTCTGAGTTCCCCTTCCTGAAGGCCAAGGCCATGGAAGGGCTGGTTCATGGATCATTAGGGTTAGGCCTAAACTACAGGAACTCAGGAAGCCCAGAGGAAACTGGTGAGATTGGCCATGCCACGGGAAGGTTCCTTCCCATCTGCATTCCCTCAGCATGGCTGCAGTCAAAATGGCTCCCTCCATCCGGTGTGGAGGCCACGTCAGCCTGGTTGACTGGCTGCCTTGAGAGCATATAATGGATCTTTGCTGGGCTCTCCACTTCACTGTCAGGCTAAGGTTTGAAGATCTTATTCAAAGGCCCTAGAATTTTCTGGATTATATTACAATATATCACATTCTACATCTATTATTAATGACTGCCTTCTCGACTCCACTGATAAATTTTGGAGTGCTGTCATGCGTTCCTCAGGGCTCAGCAAGATGACTTCATATACCCAATACTCAGTAAATGTTGGCTGCATTGAATTGTAATGATTGGGCTAGTTCTCCATTTATTTCCTGTCCAGACACGGGCCCATCTGTAGTACCTTAGAGCTAACAGGACTCATGTGCTGTGTTGCCTAGTAAGGAACAGGACCAGACGGCCGGTGGAGAGCACATCAGCCGTGTTTGTATGTGCCCTGGGGTGCATCGGGTGTTTCCCCTCATCAGTCAACAGGGACCCTTGTTAAGGTGCTAGGACAAATGGTTCTCTGTTAATTAGCCAGCCTCAGACAAGCCTTCTAGCTGTTTCTCCACCACTCCCACCCTCTCCCTGGGGCACAGCTTCTCCCTGTTACTAATGGTTCAAACATGCCACGCACACTTCCTTCCTCTTGCCTTTATTTGTTATTCCCCCTTTTGTCTGGAATGTTCTTCCCCTTGCTTTTCACCTGAGGATCCCTTCCCTCTCCAGGATGCCCCCTCTTCTTGGAAGTCTTCCAGAGTTAGCTCTTTGGGGATTTTACATAATACAGTAGAACTCCCCCAAAATGCCTCACAAAAGAAATTCACCTCTATAAAGCTCAGGGTCACATTGTTGTGAGGCTGATGAAATGGTGATGGGGACAGGGGAGTCTGATGGGGAGAACGAACCACAGCCCAGGGGTTTTGAATGCCCCGTTCAGTTATCACAGACCCTTTTAGATCCTGAAGTGCATCATCGAAAAGTTCTACTGTCTTCCTTTTGTTTCTCTAGTGTTACCTAAGGACAAGACACCTCATTTTGGAGTTGGGTGCTTATGTGCCTGGGTCCATCATTGCAGGGTCAACTCTGAGGACAGAGATCATGTCCTCATTTCCTTTGTGTCCTCACCCCCCACCCCAAATTTTGTCATTGTGCTTGGTACATAGGGCTCTTTATAGTACCTGGCTCAATAAGATTTTTTGAGTGAAAAGTTGAGTAAATGTAATTCAGAGCTTTGTTAATGTACAAAGCTCAATTCTTCTGGAAAATGTCATGAAAATAGTAAAATTATTCTTTTTTGGGTTGCATGCTTTTTGTAATCACTAGTCCCCCCTACTTTTTACTTACTCGTATAATAAGTTCTTTCCATCACAACATGTTGTTCGTATCCTCTGCCGCC
>NC_081574.1:14423072-14431961 GCF_022355385.1 Mustela nigripes | reverse complement strand
TGGAGGGATCTGCCCACTTCCTTTAGGCTGGTTTGCAACTCTCCTGGGAGCTTCCCCAGTGTGATCTGAAATTGACCCCTCTACTCAGAGGGCAGAGAGAGATGGAGAAAGAAGCAGGACACTCCAGGTTGGTAGGTGGCAGTTTTAATAAGCAAAGGGAACTTGGAAATTAGGGTCGTCTTGCGGGCAGCACGACGATTGGATCTCTGCACTTGCCCACCAAACCTTACACGTTTCTACAGAGGCCTTAACTGGGTTCAGTCACATACACTGTGCAGGTGTTCTCAACATCACATCACTATCTCAAGGCTGTGACCTTGGAGGAACTTCTGGGAGCAGGAAAGGCAAGGAGAATGCACAGTCGGAGGACGGGACGGGGTGAGGAGTGTCCTGTTGCCGGGGTCCAGCTCACAGTTCAGCCGGCAGTTCCGGCTCTTCCCTGACCTTCTCCAACACTTATCAGTAAACGATTACTATGTAAAGTTATTTGCAAGGCGCTGCGCTTGATATCTGGGGAGGTTTAAAGATGAATAAGATGAAGTTCCTGCTCACAAGGACTTTATACAGAGATATGCCCGTTCTCAAGTTCATGAAGCTGTGAGCTTTGGGAGGAATCAGTGGGGATACAAAGACGGGAAGGTGGGACAGGCCGAGTTGTGGCTCAGATTTTATTCAGGCGGCCTTTGGGAGCTGCTGGAAGACATTGCACCAGGTGATGTTGTAGCGGTAGTAGTCGTAGTCGTAGTAGTGGTAGTAATAATAATAATAATAGGAAAAAGAAGAAGAAAAAGAAGAAATAACCTTTATTAAGTGCTTACTGGCCAGGGGGACAACTCAGAGGAAATCCTCAAAGGAAAAGTGGCAGTAAGCAGGACTTCAGGCACGGCCTGTGGATGTGGACTGAGGGAAGGGAACCTTTATTCTCATTGAGGGGGAAAGATAGGCAGTTGCCCTTCAAAGTCAACCCTTTTCAGAGCAAATTCTTTTCAGGCACCTGTTTTTTTCTGGGAAGGCATTGGTTTTCAACATAGTCCGCCACAAATGGATTTGAAATCAGATGGCAGTTTTGTCATTTGGTGGCAGACAGGTTTTCTTAGATGGTTCCAGGATGCTGGCCCTCCTGAGAATCCCGGTGACTTCTCTGTTCAAACCTCAGCCTCGAAAGCTTTGCCCTCCCTTCTTTCCTTGTGTCCCCTTCCTTGACCTTTCTGTCTACCCAGTCGGGACCAAGCGTGCCCACTGGAGGTCTGCAGAGTGTTACAGGGACTTGAGTGATAGCAATAAATCGGTGAATTCAGGTCCTTGCTATCTGCTGCCGCGCACCCTTCCGCAAGCGAGTCTGAGCGTGGCCTACTTACCCACTTCGTTGTCCACGCTTTTCTGACCTGCACCCTCTTCTTGAACGTCTTCCGTACCTTCCTGGCATACCTGAGGACCAGGATATCTTTTCCAGGCTTTCGTGGTGCTGACTTAGACCAGTGGCCCCGGGGACACCAACCGATTCATGGAATGAGGGACAGTCTTAAGTGAACTTTTTACTTAACTCTCCAAAGAAACCTTGCCTTTCAGAGTGCTTTCCTTCTGTACTGCAAAGGCAATGCTCAGAGGACATGCTGATTAAGGAAAAATTAGGGTCGCTTGTTTTCCTGTTTTCCATATGGAAAGAAGGTTTGAACATGCCGGATGAGCCCGAGTCCATATGCTTGGAAATCTGTCCACGATTCTTACTTTGCTGAATTGCAGAATCAGTGCCATCTAGGTACTGGGGTCTGGGCCCGAACACACCCAGCAGTCACAGCATGATTTCTGCCCTTTGAGGTCCTTCTATGAATTCTTCTGGAAAATACTTGAGAAAGGTGATGGATTTAAAAATGCTCTTAGTTCATTAATTAGATGTATCTGGGGAGTAATTTCTCTGTGCAACTGTATGCAACTTTTTTTTTTTTTTAAATAAGAATGAGAATATTACCTTTGCATCTGTAACAGATTTCATGATTATTGTAGGTTTTTTTTTTTTTTTTAAAGAAAACATGTTTCACACAGGCTTGTTTAAATTGCTTGGGAAAGGTTCCTAGAAGTGACGTGGCTGGGTCAAAGGATATCATTTAAAATTTTTGATACTGGGATGCCTGGGTGTCTCAGTTGGTTAAGCATCTGCCTTTGGTTCAGATCATGATCCCAGGGTCCTGGGATTGAGCCCCGCATTGGGGTCTCTGCTCAGCAGGGAACGTATTTCTTCTTCTACCTGCCACTCTCTCTGCTTGTGCTCTCTCTCTCGTAAATAAAAATTTTTAAAAATAAAATAAAATTTTTGATGCCTGTGGCCAAGCTGCTATTTGGAAAATTTGTACCTTTTTATACTATAGCCCATGAGAGATAGAGCTGTTCTGGAGGTATTACATTTCCTCATCTAATCCTTGCAAAAGCCTATGAGAACAGAGAGGGTGAGTAACCTGCCCAAGGTCACCCAGATAAGAAGCAATAGAGCTAGAGTTGGGAAGAGGCATCTGGGCCAGACTCCATACTACACACTGTGACCTTTTCTGCTCTGTTACTTTCATGGCAGCTGGCGGGGAGAAAATGAACAAAGTCATGCTGTGATGAGACTTTTCCAGCCTCCTGGGAGTCCCCAGGTATGGCTCGAATCTCCTTCGCCCTCATTCTTCCTGCAGCAGATAGAACAGGTGCAGAACGATTTCCCTGAACCAAAACATTTGGTCAGTCCATTCTTAAGGAAAGTGTGTAATTCGGAAGCAGTCACTTTCAGGAAGGAAGCACCTTTCTTCATGAGGCCTTTCCTCATTTCTCCCCTGCCTCGAGCTGCAGGCTGGAGGGTAAGCAAAGGGCCAGGGCAGCATGAAATCTTGTACCCTGATGACCCCTCTTGGTGCCTCTGTCATGACATGGTTGCCAGCAGCACCAGGGAGAGGGGGGAAGGTTCTTCAAAGTTCTGTTTAGGGATGTCAGGTTTTAACCCCCTGCTTATCTGTGCTGCTGGATCTGGCACCACAGGTCACACACCCCAGCAAGTGTTTTCATCAGCGCAGCCCTGGAGCCCTACAGCACCACGTGGCTCCCTCTTTTAGAAAAAGCCCCAGATATCTCATCTTCTTGTTCCATCCGTGTGTGTGGGTAATTTGTGTTCTTAATTGTACCTCGCTCAGAACAAAGACCCAGTGAAACAGAAAGTGTTAGGAAATGCTACAGTTCTGCTCTGTGTTTTCTTTCTTTTTTAAGGATTGTATTTATTTATTTGACAGAGAGAAATAGAGCTAAAGTAGGCAGAGCGGCATGCAGAGAGAGAGGGAGAAGCAGGCCCTCTGCTGAGCAGGGAGTCCAGTGTGGGGACTCGATCCCAGCACTCTGAGCCAAAGGCAGATGCTTAACTGACTGAGCCACCCAGGCGCCCCTCTGTGTTTTCTTTCTGACGGGCAAGCCCTGGGTGACTGACTTGAAGTCTCCTGTTCCTGAAAAGATCCTGACTAGAGGAGGCAACTGTCAGACGGAGGGCAGCGTCCCAAGGAAAGCTTGGGAAACACACCAGCTTTCTAGCGTTTATGTTTGAGGACTGAAAGGGCACACGGGAATGAGTACTGTCCACTCAAGGTTGGAGCCTATTTTGGGACGCTGGGTTCTCATGATAATGGAGCTCGGGGCGGGGAAGGGGGGGCGCGGACGGAATCAGCTCTAGGAAGGGCTAAGCCACATCTTCCTGTTCCTAAAACGGTAATGATTGCAGCGCCTGCCTCATAGGGTTCCTGTGAGGGTTAATGAGATCATGTATAGAAGGCTTAGAATTTAACACCAGGTGCATCGTGGGTGCTCTAGAAATAGTCATTGCCATCCACTGACGTCACCATCGTTATCTGCTAAAGAATCAGGACAGCTTTATTTTTTCAAGCAAGTTTTGACTTTTTAACGTGGGTATTTATAAATAGTTTAAGTCAGTAGATGTAAATGCTGGTGTAAGTGCTTTAGCCCTTACGGTAGGAAGCTCTCTGGGGGCTCTTCACCTTGACCGTCATTAGCCTTAGTGTGTTTCCTCTCTTCACATGTCACACTGGAGAAGCTGTGTGCCTCCGGATCTCGGAACTGAGTTTCTGCCCAAGTCCAGCGGGTACTGTAGTTCTCACTTGGCCATGACAGTGAGGCTCTTTCCTTCAAAGTTATTTTAAAGTGATTTAAAAAAAAAATGGAGCAGGTAAACTTTCCAGACAGTTCTTCGAGTAAATGAGCTTTTGTGCCATGCTGAGTATTTAGTGCTTTTGGTTCTGGCGATGATAGAGCTTCAGCCAGATGGGAGGGTGGCTCCTCTGTGTCCATCGATGGTGCAGTCCTCGCTCAGATGACACAGACAATAAAACAAACTCGCTCTAACCTGACACATGTGAAAGTATTTTTTTTTGTCATGAATTTCATTTTGGAAATGAAATATTTAAAATATTATGGGAGAAGGAACAATGTCATTGCAAATGCCTAGGGAGGGTGCGCCTGGTTGGCTCAGTCGTTAAGCATCTGCCTTCTGCTCAGGTCATGATCTCAGGGCCCTGGGATCGAGCCCCGCTTGGGGCTCCCTGCTCAGTGGGAAGCCTGCTTCTCCCCTCTCCCAATATCCCTGCTTGTGTTCCCTCTCTTCCTATCTCTCTCTCTATTGAATAAATAAATCTTAAAAAACAACAACAACAAATGCCTAAGGAGGATATTTGAAAGACATTTTGCATCTTATTTAAGGGTTTTCTTATTTAATAAATAAATATTTTATATATAAGATTGGTAAAGTGAAAATATATCCATATTGCCAGGGAGGTCTGACATAAAGGCAAGAATAATTTTTAAATGGCTGCTTAAGATTGCAAATTTTATAAAAATATTCCGCAGAAGTATTTCCCTACTTTTTAACGTGCAAAAGAAGTTTGCATGAAACCTTCCCATTTCGGGACTAAAACTGTGCTATTATTATTCGCTAATTTAAGCATAGTGCATGCCAGATTAATTTATGATGTAAGTACAGTTTAAGGAAGAAGATATGATTTCCTTGTATAATATGGGAACACTAATATATTCCAAGGGTAGAAATAACTTGAAATTAATTACAGATCCCACATCTTTTATTTGCAATCCAAAAAGCCCTGCAAACTAAAAGTTTCTGTTATGACTCATTTGGCAGGATGGTCTGCCCCGAACTGGCATACAATGATTTGTAGCTTTCTCTCATCCCAGTCAGCGTGAGGGTTCATGTTTTACTGCGGAAGGAATTGCTGGGTTGGATGAAGGGGTTCTATTCTAGATATTCCTGGGGGTGTTCTGGTTCTGTGAGGCAGAGGCACCATATTCTGCCTCTAATACCCCCCACATGGCTGAATTCTGAAATCTGCCTGGTCCAAGGATTTCGAATAAAAGAGCCTTGACCTCCCATAACAAGAACACCCCCATGTCCTTGTTTTTCCAGGGACAGCCCCTCTTTACATCTGTTCAGAGTCAAGGTTTAACTATTAATCAGGCCCCATTCATGCTTAGAACGGTTCCATTTTGGACAGTAAATGATTTGGTTGCCATCTCGACCATCAATGAGTTCTTGGGGACAGCCACATGGGGCTGATGGGCGTCCATCAGTTTCTAGTGAGCTGTCATATACACAGCTTTGAAATAGACAAGGTTCCACATCATTACATCTTGAAGCTGTATGATAATTTGAAGCTGTTTACAAGGAAAAAATTTTAAAAGGTATACATACCTTCTTTCTTAGACGGGATTCCCCGCAGCAGGTATATGTGCCTTTTTATAATGGCATATCCTTCGCTTCCCTTATTATAACTGCTTGCGCACTAGCCTTGTTTTTTGTAGTTTGGAAGCCCCTCTCTGTTCCCCCCGTCATGATCGTTGATGCCCAGCATACATCCTAAGTTCATGGTTTATTTATGAAGCCTCAGCCTTTGCCATAGTCTAGAATCTGGGAATATAGAGCATGATGAGCTCTGGGGTCTCGTGGAGATTCTCGTCAAGCGGGCCACATGGATTTGGAGGCTTGCTGGAGGAGCTGGTTTGGGGAGCTAAGACGGGGAAAATGTGAGGTCAGGCAGTGAAAGGGGACGCTCTTGAGATGGAGGGGCAGAGGCCTTGGGGCACCCCCACTAGCTTGAGGATTGGGGAGGAAGGACAGTGGAGGGAGAGGCAACAATGGGCTTTAAACAGATGGGGGGGTGTTTCTGGCCGCCGGGTAGCTTTCGCATTGGGGCTGGAACACAGAGCTCACAGAATGGCTGCTTGGGACTGGCGCTGCTGAAGGAAGGAGTTGTTCCTGACCCACGGGTGGCACTTCCTATTCTCCCAGCGCTAGAGTTACTCTCTTGGAAATCTGTGCTCCTGACTCCGAGGCCAAAGTCATTACCGCCGTGTTCCGCCAAGTTAAAGCAAGTAGAACGGAAGGGTATTCACTCTTCTGAATTCTGCAAGTTGAGGAAAAGTTGTCAATGAGAAGCAAGTAGCAAAACCCTTACTCACCGTGGGCGTTCTGGGAGCCAAGTGCCTGACAGGCTGAGGGAGGGGAGCCGTCCTCGCCAGAGGGATGAAACTATGCCAGGAATGCCAGCTTTGGGGGCACCGAGTGACAGCCGAGGGCCTGAAATGTCCTCTAGAGGGTACACTGGCATGGGGCCTCTGAAGGCCAGCTCTCTGGCAAAGGCAGTCGGGGGCAGCCCAGGCCTGGGGGCTTTGAACCGCTTTTCTTTGCTGCTAACTTCACTGTCGGGGTGAGGCCACATCCCTGGGACACCACCCTCGTGTTTTCAAGTTTAGATAACTGCTAACTGCTGTTAAATATTAGTACAGAATTTAGGAGGTCAATGTTTCATGCTTAACTCCGAGACCCTTCTCTGAACTATGGCAGGCGAGCTCCTGATCACGTCTGGTTTTCCAAACAACTTGCAATTTAAGTGAATTATGGACCATCACTCCTCATCTTCCCCAGGAAATGAAACTTCCAGGCTCCTCGTTGAGTTAATTGGTGCTTGATGGCGCTGCCCCTGATGGATGGACGGATATCATCATTGCTGTGTGTACTTAATCCGGTCGTGGTACTTGGACTGAGAAAAAACTGCCAACAGTTTAACTGCAGCACCAGAGAGGGACTTTCTAGAATTTGTTGCATCTGCAGAGAAATGTATTTGCCATTGTTTCCCCCTCGGGACAGCAAATCACTCCTGAACTCTGCTGTGGTCTTTCTCACCAAATCTTTTTCTTCCCAACTAATTTCAGACTTACACTGAGATGGCAAGAACACTGGAAAAAAAAGTATTTTTCCCCCCCAAAGAGAGTCACCTGCCAACATGACATCCCATCACTCCTGGATGCTTGAGTCTGTCTTTCCTGCAAACACATGTTCCAACCTGATCACGTGCAGAAACAGGCTGTTGACATTAGGGCCACCTAATCCACAGACCCCGCTCAGGTCCGCCTGTTGTTTTAACAGGGACCCTCATGGCAGAGGGATCCCACCTAGGCTCTGGTGTCCTGTGCCTTGCATCTTCCGGTAACTTCTGTGACCTTGAGATTTTTGACAGTGATGAGCCCTGCTGTCTTATGGAATGCCTGTCCGTTAGGGCTTGTTGGACGTTCACTCGTGACTAGATTGAGTGGTGTGTTTTCCGCAAGAGTATCAAGACATGGGACTCCATTTTCACTGCATCCTCTAGGTGGTGAATGACCTTGACTTTACCGGTGATACTCATCCGATCATTCGGCTTAAAGAGGTCTCTGTTAGGTTTCTCCCTTGTAAGGTTATTTTTTTTCCCTTTGTAATAAGAAATATTTTGTGGATGGGGCGCCTGGATGGCTCAGTCAGTCCCTTAAGCGTCCAACTCTTGATTTTGGCTCAGGTCGTGATCTCAGGGTCATGAGATCGAACCCCTCTTCGGCTCCATGGTGGGCACGGAGGCTGCTTAAGATTCTCTCCCTTTGCCCTAATGCCTTTATTAAAAAGATATTTTGTGGGAGGTATTTCAAGACCTTGTAAGTGTTCCAGTCCTCATGAGTCTTTCATGCCCTCATTTTAGCATCCGTTGATGTTTGCTGGTGGTTATTTCTTCGGTAGCTGTCAAGTGGTGATTTTTGGTTCCATACTCTGTTTACGCTTACTGCCTGGCATTCTGCTTTATATTTTATTTTATATTGTTTACTTTTTCATTGATCCCTATTTCATTCAGTGGACCTTAACACACTTTTATGAGTATTTCAATGTTCAGATTGTCCCCGATTTGCCTGCTCTGTCCTCTTGCTGTGTTGCCAGAGTTCTTTGGACACTTCTTTCCGGTCCCCAAAATGGTTCATGCTCATCTTTTGCGTTCCATGCCCTAGACCTGAAATCCGCCATTTTCCCAAGAAGCCCTGATTCCTTCGAGTGGAGAATGTTATTTAGAAACTAAGATTGTGACATTACGAGTACTCAGTAATGGTATGTTGCCGCCCTCAGACCCTCTTAGCGGGCAGGGAGTGTATGTACTGTATGCAAACACAGATTTTTTTAAAAAAGATTTTATTTATTTATTTGACAGGCAGAGATCATAAGTAGGCAGAGAGGCAGGCAGAGAGAGGGGTGGGGAAGCAGGCTCCCCACTGAGCAGAGGGGCTCCATCCCAGGACCCCGGGATCATGGCCTGAGCCGAAGGCAGAGCCTTTAACCTACTGAGCCACCCAGGCACCCCCAGACACAGATTTTTACATCTATATTTAGCTCTGTATTTATTGAGATATATGATGAACCATGAACTCAGCCCTTACTCTGTTCCAACACCCAGAGTTATTCTAGATTTCTTTCTATATTTGAACTTCTGTATCCAAAAGTGATAAACGTGGCTCCTATTATCCTTACTATGTTAACGAATTACTCTGTTA
>NC_081574.1:14204819-14423062 GCF_022355385.1 Mustela nigripes | reverse complement strand
CCTGTATGTATCCCATTGCTCATCCCCACGGCCTCCCCATGGCAATGAGCTTGCCCCCCCCCACCTCATTACTCAGGCTGCTCTGTCCTGGATGAGAATGCGGCCCCTGGACAGGAGCCTAGTCACCCCACTCGGGCCCTGACACCCCCTTCTAGGCTGCCATCTCCCCCAGTGTCTATCCTCGCTGCCGCACATGGGCTTCCTTACTCCCCATGCTATATGCCACTGCTTCCTCTCTTTATGTCAAGGGGAGACCCTCTCTTTATGCCAGGACCCCACATTAGCATGCTTTTGTGCTGCTCCCCAAATGTCTGTTTTCAGATTGTTATGGCTGCCGTACAGTACCACAGAACTGGGTGATTTAAACAACAGAAATTCATGGTCTCATAGTTCAGGCTGGAAGTCTGAAATCAGGGTGTTGGCAGGGTGGCTTCTTCTGGGGGCTCTCAGGGAGAACTGCTCCCTGCTTCTCTCCTCACTTTGAGAGATATATGATGAACCATGAACTCAGCCCTTACTCTGTTCCTGTATGTATCCCATTGCTCATCCCCACGGCCTCCCCATGGCAATGAGCTTGCCCCCCCCACCTCATTACTCAGGCTGCTCTGTCCTGGATGAGAATGCGGCCCCTGGACAGGAGCCTAGTCACCCCTAAGGCGTTCTTTGCCTTAGGGAGGCTCCCCCTGACCCCCATCTCTGTCTTCATACGGCCTTCTCCCCTCTCTGTGTGTCATCTGTCCAGACTTCCCTCTTTTTATTTTTTTTTTAAGATTTTATTTATTTATTTGACAGACAGAGATCACAAGTAGGCAGAGAGGCAGGCAGGCAGAGAGGGAGGAAGGGAAGCAGGCTCCTCGTGAGCAGGGAACCTGACGTGGGGCTTGATCCTAGGACCCCAGAACCATGACCTGAGCCGAAGGCAGAGGCTTCAACCCACTGAGCCACCCAGGCGCCCCGAGACTTCCCTCTTCTTGTAAGGACACCAGTCGTGTTGGATCCTAACCCAGTATGACCTGATTTTAACTTGATCATATCTGCAAGGACCCTATTTCCAAATAAGGTTATATCCAAGGTTCTGGGTTGACATGAATTTGGGGGCTGCACTCTTCAACACAGTACATCTGCTTTGCATGGTTCCGGCTAACAGGCTTTTGGACGACATCATCTGTGAAGGGAGGGTGAGGGGAGGAAGGCGAGATGGGAACCCTGTCATTCTGAGAAGAATGTTCTTTATTGCCATACTGTACTTATTCTCTAATCTAAAATTAGAGCACCGTGCTGCCCTCAGGGCTGTTGGAAACCTCAGGACTTGGAGTGAACACAGGATGGCACTCATTAGGATGTGGTTTTAGGATTCCTCCTGGGGACTGTTCCCCTTCTGTACCCTGCCCCTAGACACCCTGTGCTGTAATGGAGAACAGCGTTTTACTCACTGTGGAGCAAACTTCTTCACCTGGTCTGGTAGCGCTGGGGTTGGGGGACTCCCCTGGCCCCTGGCCACCCAGTTCCAGGCCAAACAGCTGTGTCTTGATGCACAGGGTCCGTCCTGTCTCAGGCACTGAGTCAGCTAGAGCGCGTGTGGGGGGTGAGTTCTGGCCGTGGTCAAGAGGGGTGCCCTGTGTTGGCACCCCGACTCAGCATATTCTCTAAGTGTGCTGCCCTGCTTGCTTTTTGTTTTTTCATTTACTAGTATTATGTTCTGAACTATATTAACTTATATATCACTTTGATGGAATAGATAAAAATACATAGAATATATATTTAAATAGATTAGTTCTGTGTTAATATATGTATGCTGATCACTTTCCCATGCAGATGAAATACTCTTCTAGAGTTGTGGTTTTTCATTATTTGAGTCTACTGCATATTACGTAACCGTGTCCCTACTGTCTGGTATTTGGATCAATTTACATTTTTGGGTGTTGGAAATGACACTCCATCAAATACCCCTGACCAAAAATTTGTGTCTGTGGAAACCATTAATTATTAAATATCCACTGTTGACCGGGTAGTAGGCGAGGCACTTTACACATCTTATTAATCCTACCACAAACTGTCTCCATTTTACAGATGAGAATACTGAGGCTTAAGGATCTGGGGTTCTGCTCCCCTCTGCATTGGGGTCCTGAGGCAGTGCCCCGGGGAATGGCCAGGGTTGCTGAGGCAACTACTCCTAGACCTGTGTGCTCCCTCTAATTGTGGAGAAAGTAGTGGGACTAAAGAGATTTCTGACTTTTTAGAGGAATGACAGGTTGAATTCTCAGTGAGGGTCACAACTCCTCAGTTCTAGTCTCATACAGGGCATGGTGATAAGGACGTGGCACTAGCTCCTTGGGACACAGGAGCCTCCAAGGCCTTCTCAGGTCTCACCCCACTCATATGGTCATGCTGTCCCTGAGCCATGGTGCCTGTCTGCCGTGCATCGCGGCCACTGTGCTAGTCAGTGACAAATAAGGATAGTGCTAGGTCCTGTGGCAATCGTAATCACTTATTGGGAAGTTCCAGGTCAACTTAATTAGCGAAGAGTCAGACAAGATCAATTATCATTAACATCCAGCTATTTCTAGGGGCCATTCTCTCTGTACGAGCAGGAAGGCTATTGCCATCCGAGTTGAACCTGCATTGGTCAGGGAAAGCTTTTTGGGAAGGGTGGATTTAAAACTGGCCCTTCATTCCAAGAGGGGAGTGAGTTGGTGTGGATGGATATAGGACACACATGGTGCAGAGGATGTACGGATGTAGGCAGGTTGGTGTGGCATTTGCGGGCTTGAGGGTTGACTCTTGTTAGAGGTCCTGATCCTAAAAATGAGGGAGAAGCAAAATGCCTTCATGGCCCATGTTTGCTCTGCATACACACAGCCAGCTTGGAAATTGACAGATACCCCACATGCTTACCACCTGAGCGGTTTTCAAGGACCTTACAGAAATGTTCATGCAAAATGTGCGTTGAGGTAGAGTGTCTGTGGTTCTTATGGGTGCTCCCGAAATAGTTCTTGGGGCTCATCAAGAATCCCTCATTGTGGAATTAAAGAAACAACAGATGAGCATAAGGAAAGAGAAGGAGAAATAAGATGAACTCAGAGATGGAGACAAACCGTAAGGGATTCAACTCTAGGAAACAAACTGAGGGCTGCTGGAGGGGCAGGGATTGGGGGGATGGAGGGGTGGGGTAGCAGGGGGGATGGGGTAGCAGGGGGGATGGGGTAGCAGGGGGATGGACATTAAGGAGGGCACAGCATGTAAGGAGCACTGGGGGTTCTATACAACTGACGAATCTCTAAAATCTACCTCTGAAACTAAGGATACACTATATGGTAATTAATTGATTACAAAAAAGTAAAAGGAAGAAGAAGAAAAAAGAATAGGCTGGGCAGAGCTCACTTTCTCCCTCCCCCCCCCTTTCTAAAGACCACCCAGGACTCAGGTGGCCCATGCTTGGGGCCAGGTGACCCCGCCTTATGGCAGAAGCAGAAAGGAAAACAACGGGAGAATGCACCCAGTGACAGACACAGAGATAACAAACCCTCTGGTTCTCTCCTGTTGCTTTCTTAACGAGGAGATGGAGGTAGAGGTGAAGGGGTGGGGCGCAGGGAGATGGTTCTATTTTGGAGTGGCGGACTACTGTTTTCCCAGTACAGATTGCAAAAATGAAGCTCTGGCTGGACAGGATATGCAGTACGTCTTGCTGATTTCCACCAGCCAGGATAGGCAGGAAGCGGGACAGGAAGTACGGATTAATGGGGGTGTGCTGGATAACGGAGGTCGGGAAGCTGCTTTCTATGCATCGGACTGACCAGTGTGGCTGGAGCAGTGCTTACTGGCCACAGGGCTGTCTTGGCCCAGGAAGCCCCTTCAGAACAGGCACCCAGTGCGGACACTGTGTCTGACTGGGAGGTACTGGGTGCTCCATGCCTCTTTATGTGGACCCTAATTTGGCCTCCTGGTCCAAAGGTCAAGTAAGGGCCTCAGACCCCTTGTGTTTAAATGTGAACTCAGCCACTCCGTAGATCTGGGACCTTGGGCAAGTTACTTATTAATCTTCCGTGTCTTAGTTTCTTCATCTGTAAAATGGAGATTCTGGGAGCTCCTACCATTCAGGATGGAGGTAAATCAAATGAACTAATACTCACAACAAGCTGAGAACTGGCCTGACACTGTTGAGCACTTAAGACTCACCGGCTGTTGCTCGTATCTTGTCACGTAGCATGAGATCCTGCATGTTGTAGACCTGCCAGCTGGTGGTGTTTCCAGGGGCCTGCAGGTCGGAACAGGGATACGAATTACTCACACGGAAGCTCCCTCACTTTCCAACAGGTTGCCTTCCAAAAGGTGATTAAGCCTGCAGAGTGTGAGTCAGGCCATTTAAAACCAGAATTATCTCCAAAAACCAAAAACTAAACAACAAAAAAGACCCACAACAACAACAAATACAAAAACAAAAACACCCCAAAACAACAACACAAAAACCAAAAAAACAGAAAAAACAAACAAGCAAACAACAACAACAACAACAAGCAGCCCAGGCTTTTCTCAAAATAGAGCCGTTTCAATGTCAAGTGGCAAACCTGCCTCTTCAAAAACCCCACTAGGGTGTCCTAGGCAGACATTTTGTTTTGACCAGACACCTGAGCACTCACTGTAATTTGGAAAAACTAGAACTGGCCTTGAAACTCCCTGTCCGTCTTTGGGGACCAGTGGTTCCTCATTCACCTCAGCCACAGTTCAGGTGTTCCGAGCCACATGTGGCTGGTGGCTCTCTTGTTGGACTGTGTGGGGACAGAACACGTGCAGAATTGCAGGATAGGGCTGGTATGTATTTATCAGGTGCCTGCTGGATGCAAAGTAGAAGACAACACAGACGTATATGCTAATATATGTAGCAATGTTAACCCAGGTGCCCGGCTTGAAAGGAGCATGGGATATATGTTGGAGGCAGTGTTTAGGAGTTCAAGGGACGTTTGCAAAGAGGGTGGGGTGGCTGGCTGTTTCCAGGCTAGGCCTTTCTCCAGAGCTCTAGCCTTGATGGAACTAATGGCCTACCCAACACTTTCTTTCTTTCTTTTTTTAATATCCTAAAGATATCTCAAAGCCAATAGACCCAAACCAATTTCATTATTTCTCCTCTTAAACCTTCCACATTCCCCTTGCAAAAAGTGATATCACTACCTCCCTGGTCTGAGAAGGAAAAAAGGAGGGCATGGAAGTCCAGATAAGTTTGAAGCGGGAGAGGAGTCAGAAATTCAGAAAGAAGAGGCCGGTGGCATCTGTTTTTCGCTCTGAAGGGAGAGAAAAACTGCTGGGATCAGTGAGTGTGAAGGTGAATTAGACAGAGCGAGGATGGAAAGATCCGAGATCACTGCCGTGGGGAACAGCAACAGGGGCTGATGAGGGAGGAGCAAAAAAGACGTGCAGGAATTTGAATGCTCAGGTGACGTGATAAACCATCAACGTGTCATGGTGGTGTCAGGACTGGGCCTTCTTCAGCCCTGGCATGAGTTTGTGCCACATGAGCAAGCAAGAGGGAGGAAGTGAGACCCATTTGTAGGGGAGAAGTGCTAGAGTAGCTGTGTTGGGCAGAGAGTGGGGCCAGAGAGTGGGTTCTCTGGGGAGAGGGGACAGGGGAGTGGGGGTCGTTAGGCAGGGATGGAGGGCAGGGCTCTGGGCCCCTTCTCCAAAAAGCACAGGTCTACATAGACAGATTGTGTCCCCCGTTTCCTTCCAGGCTTGCTCTCTAGATGGAGAGAACCCCTGTTCTCTTTAGGCTGCACTGCGAACCGTTTCCTAGAATGACCGTTGGCTCACCAACAGTACGGAAAACCATTGATACGTTTTGGTGTCTTTCGAGCACACACGTGGAGGCCATCCGTCAGTTTCGGTTGCAGTAATGCTATCAGAGTTACTATCAGAGGCTCAGTCACACTGTTGCAGGTACCAGAGTAGTTTGTGGTCAGAGACAGGGAAATATTTCAAAAATAGCTATGGTAATATCTTCTGAAAAGATATAGAAAACACGTCCAATAAGAAAATTGTGGGTGGAAGGGTGAATATGCAAAACTATAATTTGGATGATTCTCAGTATGGGAAACTTGTTCCGTGGTATTTAAAGGCATTTTAGAATTCTAATTTCATATGTATTTATATTCTATTCATGATGAAATCTATTCACCATTGGCGTCCTCATTCTCCTATGACTCATTTGGAGATGTTTATTATACATACGGGATCTAGAAGGCCATTGAGCTGATGGGACTGAATGACTGTGATATCTGTGTAGCGGCATATCCAAATTGCCCTGGGATTTAAAAAAAAAAAAAAAAAATCCCTGGTTCCTAATCCCTGGAAATTCTTATTCAGTGAGTCTAAGATGGGACCAGGGAGTCTTTTCTTTCTTTTTTTTTTTTAAATTCCCCAGGTAATGGGACACCTGGGTGGCTCAGTGGGTTAGGTTAAGCATCTGCCTTCAGCTCAGGTCATGATCTTGGGGGTTCTGGGATCGAGCCCCGCATCGGGCTCTCTGCTCAGCGGAGGGCCTGCCTCTCTGCCTGTCATGTCTCTCTCTCTGTCAAAAAAATTTAAAAAAAATTTAAAAAAAATTCCCCTGGTACTAATGTAGCACAGGCATTTTGGCGGGTGCTGGTATAGGTGAATAGAAAAGTATAACGAGTGGTGCTGATACATCAAGGGTAGCCATTTCTGGCAATCCTGCCCCCATTTTTCAAGGTCGAGCTCTTTTTTTTTTTAATTTTATTTTTTATTTATTTGAGAGACAGAGATGAGCAGGGAGGAGGGGCAGAAGAAGAAAGAGAGAGGGGGAAGCAGACTCCCCAGTGAGCAGGGAGCCTGATGCGGGGCTCCATCCCAGGACCCAGAGATCATGACCTGAGCCGAAGATAGACGCTTTACCATCTGAGCCACCCAGGCGCTCCAAGGTTGAGCTCTTGAAAAACCCACATTGTAAGAGAATGGAGAATTCATGCTTGAATTGCTTAAAACCTTGAGAAAAAGTGGCTTAGAGACTAAAATTATTAAAGGAATCTGTGACGCACATCTTCAAAAGTTGAGTAAAATAAAACCGTAAGTGCCTGGAATGAGGGTTGCATCACTGACAAGAGTAGACATCACACAGTTGATTTCCCTTGCGTATCAACACTCCTGCAGTTTAATACAACTTTTGACGTTGGTTCTGCATTGGTGCAGGTAACATGTACAGCGAGAGGCACGTTTTTTCTGGGTCTGGTGCTCAAACCAGGGTTCAAATGTCTTCCTGATTTCATGACTGGAATTGCTGACTTCATCCTCCACGGTCCCACCAGAGTGTGCCGAGTGGTGGGAATGCTGTAGGCAGACAAGTGTTAAGGATTGCCAACTGGGTGGGTCTCAAACCCCAGTCTGTTACTTAGCTCTGAACACAGTCTTTTCATGCCGGACACTTGCTGTTCAACTTCTCTCGTGCTTTTCACTTCTGTCTTCCAGGAGTCTTTAGGGTTCTAAGGTTTGCTATATCCTTCTCTTCTGCTTCCTACTTTCCACTATGACCCACCCGCCCAGCCACCCACAGGTGCACACACATCTGTATCCACAGCTGGGGAGCGATTCGGCCCAGTAAAATGCATTTTATACCCTTTTTAACCATAGTACCAGGATAATATAAGATAAAATTGGGTTTTTAAAAAAGCTTAATAAAACAACCTTACCCTTATTGGGGGAACTCTCATCGTTTGTATTGTGTGTTCACTTACCTGAAAACTATAGTGCCATGCATTGATTTCATGACGCAGCATTTGCAAAAACACTGGCCTGGGGGGTTTCTGGCATCTTCTTTCGCATGAGGTGGATGTGGGTTCAAATCCTAGCTTGACCGCCTAATAGCTGTGCAGCTTGGTAGGCAGCTTCATTTCTTCACCTGTAGAATGGGGATAAGCCACTCTACCTCATCTAGCATGTTTGAAGATTAAATGGACTAATGCATGAAAAGCCCTGGCCCAGGGGCTGATTCCCAGGAAGCACTTGGACCAGGTGATGGGGCCAAGGGATGGTGGTGACGAGGCTTTTCAGTTTGCAACGCCAGCTTCCTCTCAATTCACATAATTTTGAGCTGGAATTTTCAGCTTTTGCCAAAAGGGTACAAAGGTCGGTGTGAGGAGTTAGAATATTCATGCAAGAGTCCCTCGCATTTGGGAAAAGATTACCGTATAGCCAGGAAACGTTATTAGGAAATGCCCCAAGTACATTCCTGCGCGGGTGTTGCCACTTGCGTTCCCACGGCCAGCGCCTTGGACCAGAGAGCACTTGCCTCTGGCTCATCTCCTCGCCTGGGTTTGCCCCTGTGTGACTGCTGCACACGACTGATCTCAGGCGCACAGCCAGTATTTCTGGACCTTCTATACAGAAGCTGGGTGATGGGGTACAGGACTCCGTCCCTTTTCTAGGGGTTTAGGCGGCTGGGACATGGTTTCCTTTTCTTTCTTTCTTTGTTTCTTTTTTTTTAAAGTTACCTTTTCAAGCTATACTTTTCCTCCTCCCTAAAATGGGGATAATAGTATGTAACTGATAATGGTCGGTGTGTGGGTGAGCGATGATTTCTGTAAACCACCCAGCCCGCGATGCTCACCTGCTCACCTGCTCGCTGATTCTCATGCAGCTCCGCCCACACCGATGCCCAAATCCGTTGCTCCGCCCACATCCGCAAACCCATCTTACCCCGTCCTGCCTCTGCCCTTTATACCAGCCTTCGCCTTTGCCTGGCTCGCTTGCCACCCTGTCGTGCCTGGACTGTTCTTCCCCATCCTGGAAGCTCCAACTGTGCTG
This sequence comes from Mustela nigripes, assembly GCF_022355385.1. Taxonomy (NCBI): domain Eukaryota; kingdom Metazoa; phylum Chordata; class Mammalia; order Carnivora; family Mustelidae; genus Mustela; species Mustela nigripes. Next base: position 14,414,254 of record NC_081574.1, on the reverse strand, counting down.
CAAAGCTTTGCCTTACCAATGCATCCCATGACGATTTATGGATTCCTCACGAACTAGTTCACGTAGTTGGAAATTAATCATATACTGCCTTCTGATCTCTAGTGCAGTCTTTTATTATCGTAATTAGAGTATTATTAGGTCGCTTTATAGAATTTATGTCTCATACCCCCAGTTAACTTACTAATTCCTTGAGGCTAGTGATCGTGTCTTACACATCTCTGAATCCTCCCTAGCACTTAGCAGAGTTCCTTGCAATAAACGTGTGTTTACTAATAAATATTTGTGATACCTTGGATGACTCGGCCGCCATAGGAGTAAAGGGTTCACTGGTTAGAGCGGTGAGAGGTTTCATAGATGAAAAGAGATTGGAGCTAGCTTCTGTTAGAAGGGCTGCATTTCTGTAGGCTTGTAGGAGGGGTGGGCACATGGCTGTGTGGTGACAAGAGCCCTGGCAGGTTACTAATAAGAGCAGATCAATGTCGCAGGTGCTGAAGAAACGGGATGGAGCGCTGCTGTGGTCAGACTCACGCTGAAGCCCTCATCTTTGTGGCATAGCACCCATACTCTCGCCTGTCTTCCCTAATTTTGAACCACCTCCTGTGCCCCTATAACTGGAAACTGATGAGCTGTGGGGCTGCTGTTTTTGCTGTAGCTCAGATTTTTAAAATAGCAGCTTCTTCTCCCAGTACATTACAGACACCTTTCCATTGTCTTCTGTCTCCCATGGTTTCTGTGGAGTAACTGCCCTAAAGCTTCTGGGTCTTGAGGTTTTGTTGTATGATCTTCGAAGGTGATGCCTGTTTTTTTCCCCTGGCTGTCTTTAAGATTTTTTGCTACGGTTTTGTTTTCCAGCATGCATACTGTAGTGTGGTGTTATTTGTATTTGTCTGTTTGGGGTTTGTAGTAAATTATTAAATCTGTGGTTGGAAGATAACATTTTCACCCTGTGGTCTCTAAGTGCTTCATTCTGTTTATTTCCTTCTGACCTGTCTTCTTCTTCTTGTTTTATTTTATCATGGTGTCTAATCTATTAGTAAAACCATCCGGTGAGTTCTTAATTTTAATTATTTGCCTTTTAGTCCTAGAATTTCTTTTTTCGTTTCTAGTTCTTGGCCAACGTTGTCCATCTTGTCTTATGTAGGCATACTTGTTTTAAAGGCTATTGAACACGTTAGGCATACTTGTCTCAAAAACTGTGTCTGAAAACTTTTGGTATCTGTGTATCCCTTAAATCTGTTTAAGACCTGTGTCTGAATCCCTGTGGGTATGTTTTTATTGTCCATATTTCATTGATTTTTTAAATTTTGTTGTCTTTTATCCTTGTATTCTCAACTATATTGATTGTGTGGATGAAAAACTCCAGAGATAATATAAATCCTAGGATAATGTTGTCTTCCTCAAGATATGATTACGTTTACTTCTGGGAGTTCCAGATCATTTTAATTTGATCAGGGATTGAAGTGATTCAAAGCTAGGCTTCTGTCTTTGTGGTTAGTCTATTTCCAGTTAGTTTTATCCCAAATGAAGCTTGTGTGTGTGTGTGTGTGTGTTTGGTTGCCTGCACTCCCTTTCCTACTTAGGTCCTGATCTTCATTGTCCCCCTTGGTCCCCCGAATGAACAAACGTGTCAGAAGCTTTGCTCAGTTTCTACATGCCCTGTAGTCTCCTATTAAGGAATCAGCAGATGCCCCAAGGCTGGGAGAAGAACGTGCCAAATGTCAGGTTTACCTTCCTGGGTTTCTTTCTTTTCCCAGATCCTCCTCTCCTAATTCTTTACTGCCTTGTTAGTTCTCTGATTCTTCTAAACAGATTTTGAAAAACATGTTTTGTGTAGGTTTTCTTGTTATTCGCCTTGAGAGTTAGGTCTGAATTACCTATTGTGTCATTACCAAAAGCACACTGCCTCCCCCAGCCAAGGATTTTATTATCTTAAATCCAGCAGGGATGTTTAGAAGTCACTGGAACAGAACATTAACATGATTTAAGTGGTATTTTAGGAAATTTAATATGTCAGTGGTATGCAAAACAGACAGGATTTGGGAAAGGCTCAGTTAAGTAGAAGAGTTAAAAGACCAACATAACTGAGTGCTTTCTAGAGTAAGAAAAAAAGCAGGTGTTAGGGTTTCTGAAGCTTGAGCGTTTCAGGGAGATCAGAATGAGAGTCTTGGCTCTCCTACTGACTAGGAGATTGCCTTTCAGTACTTCCTTTACCTATCCGGTCATATGTAATATGGAACACTAAAGTCCCTACCTTCTAGGGTTGTAAGAATTACACAGGAAACTCAGAAAAACTCTGGTTTTAATGGGTTGGCATATAGTATGTGCTCAGTAAATAGTAGCCATTGCTGTTACTATTCCAAGATCCAAGATTCAGTTATTTAGGTTAAAATTCATGACTGCCGTTACTGACTCTGAGGGTGACCCTACCATTGTCAACCTCACAGGGCGCTGTTCATTTCCTAGGAGTCTTGGGGAGTAGCTTGCATTCATGCAGCAACACCGGTGCCAGTAATATTCTAAATACCCACCGTGTACTGAACTGATGTAGAGGCTAATGCCATGGGTTTAAAAGATGATCCCAGTCCCACATCTCAAAGGAGTAATGATAGGTGATTTTAGAAAGTGCCTTTGTCGGGCTCGAGGGTAGATGCTTCATATTTTAGGCTTGAAGAGCCATAATTTCAGCATTTCACTTAAAAAAAAAAAAGATTTATTTATTTATTTGAGAACAATAGAGAGCACATGCGATCAGGATGGGGACAGGAGAGGGAGAGAGAATCCTTAAGCAGACTTCCTGCTGAGTGAGGAGCTGGGTGTAGGGCTTGATCCCAGGACCCTGAGATCATGACCTGAGCTGAAATCAAGAGTCAGACCCTTAAATGACTGAGCCACCCAGGTGCCCCAAGCATTTCACTCTTTTTTTTTTTTTTTCTTAAAGATTTTAGTTATTTATTTGACAGAGAGAGATCACAAGTAGCCAGAGAGATAGGGGGAAGCAGGCTCCCTGCCAAGCAGAGAGCCCAACACGGGGCTCGATCCCAGGACCCTGAGATCATGACCTGAGCCGAAGGCAGAGGCCTAACCAACTGAGCCACCCAGGTGCCCGCCAAGCATTTCATTCTTAAAAACCAACCCACTGGTATAAGCGTAGAAGCTTACACAAAAGGTAAATCAGATTATGAGCCTTCATGTCACAAAAGGATTCCTAGATTCGTAGATCACTTGAGAAATTATCTTTTTGAAACCTCTCATTTTCCTACATCATTGGAGTGCGGACCAGAGGGTGGGTGACTAGCCCAAGGAAACATGTCAGTAATGACAAGGTCAGGACTGGGACACGAGTGTCTTCGATTTCTGGTGGAATATGATTCTCTTGCCAAAAATAGCACATCTTTGTCTTTTTAACCTGTTCCACACCTTTCTCAACTCTGTTCAAGTTTCCTGTGGCCCATGGAACCGGGTGCCTATGGGAAACTTGCCTTCCAGAAGAAAGACCCATCTGTCACCGTGAATTTCATTGACAGAAGCTAGAAAATGCATGCCAAGGAAGCCTCTTTTCTCAGTATCTAGCCTCTGACTCTCTGTGACTGTCCTCCTAGCTGTTTAATCTTTGGAAATTTCATTTATTTTTTGTATCAAACTATGAGTTTCTGGCGCTAGGCTCAATATAGAATTCCACCTTTGCTTTCTTCTGCAGAAGTCAGAACGTGCATTCAACTTGTGATAGTCGTAGGAGACCTATGTCAGATGGAACCTGTTTTCTTCTGTGTCATATGGCGAGACCACTGGTCATTCATTACCTGTTTAGTGTGTGGGACATAGGACCAGGCTGTAAGATCAAGTATAATTAGAGGAAGTAGCTTCATGTAAAAGAATTATTTTTTTTTTTCGGTGTGTAACATTGGGGGAAGTCCTAGGTGTTTAAAACAAGATGAAACGTAGAACCCGAAATAAGAAAAGCCCTTCGTAGCAGAGTTGATCCTACTCTGATTAGGTGGTACTTGCTATCTTTGCTTTTCCTAAAAATCTGCTTATGATTAATGACAGTCCTGACTCAAGATTTAGAACATTTTTTACGTGTGTGATTTCCATGGTATTTTGGCTAGGTAAGTGAGAGCCCGAGGTTTGGCTGAGCTGTGTCCTTGTTAGAAAGGCACAGCATGTAAATAAGGGATGGACTGACAGGTGATACAGAATGTGATACTTTCAGCGTAATGGAGGGGGTCTGCCTGCCAGAATGACCAGACTTTTCAGGAAGAGCACAGAAGAGCAGGTGGCTCGCAATTAAAAATAGAAGTCAATCTAGAGCCTTGCTCCTCAGAGTCTGGTCCAAGGACTTTGGAGCTTATTAGAAATAGAGAATCACAGGGCTCACCTAGACCTGCCAAGTCAATATTTGTGTGCCCGATAAATATAGTGTATTGCTGTGGTGTACTGGTCTGGATTTTGGCATCCACTGTCCACAAAATTGATTGTATCATTCATTTTCCTCAATCCCCAGTTTCCCCTCCAGTCTTGGGATGATGAACACAATCCCGAGGCATGGCTTTCCGGGCCCTGTCTCTGGCACCCTTCCTGTAGCCAGCTGCTTTCTAGTATCGTTCCGTACGCAGGACTCTTCATGTGGTATGGTCATCTCTTCCTTCCTGTCCCCTATTAGACTAGGAGTTTTTAGATGCTAGAGGATGTCTTGCCTTTTCCTGTTCCTGGAATATTGTTCTCAACAAATGACCTTGAAAAGGTGGGTTGAATGCACAAAGGACTAGAATGACTTGGGAACCACTCAGAGGAGTGGTGCCGTGGGAGCCCCCTGGGGTCCCTGAGCTTCTTGTTACTTATCTCAAAGAATGGTGGCCTGAACCCTCCACATGAGTGGACAGGGCGAACCAGCAATGGCAGCCCAGCTTGGCAGACCATCAGAACTGTCAGTGACTTTTGGGGAAGTCCAAGAGGAGGATTTCTTCAGGTGGGAGTGGTCTGGGAAGGCCTCTGGAGAAGGAGGGCAGAAACTGGGTCTTGGAGGATGGGGGAGGAGCGGGAGGGCCTGGGAAGGAGGAGCAGAGAGCATCGTGTGAGCAAGGAATCTGAGGGGGCACCAGCCGCAGATCTGAACTGGGAGAGATGTGCGGGTTCTAGGGTCGAGTTCTAGAATGTCATCAGGCTCTCGAGGCCAAGGCTGTGGTCATAGATGGTTTACATAGTGATGCTCGCACGCTGGCATGAGCTGGGGGAGGCATGGAGGGGAGAGAAGTTTCCCGCAAGCTAGAAGAGAGAGTGACCGAGACTTTGATCTTTGCAACCCAAGTTCATCCCAATAGAATTTTCGGAGTTCATTTTTGGAGGAAGAAATGAATAAAAGAAGGAAGACACAGCTAAGGGTTGAAAAGAAGATGATGTCCCATTGCCCGTGAAGTTTTGTAGAGGGAAGGCTTGAATGGACCTCATCTTTGCTTTTGAATCCCACATCCCATTTAAATTACATGCAAATAGGATGAAGATGAGTGCTAGATAGCCCTTCGTCAGTGACTGAACTCTGGATGTATTTGAGTGGCCAAGGGAAAGACTATCTAGAAATGTTTCTGCAGGAGGGAAGAGAGGCAGTGTGCGGGCTGGGACCAGAACCGTGTTTAGGCCAGGCAGCCATTTCCAGAGGGAAGGTCAGTTAAAGGAAAGGGAGGAGGATCTTGGGTCAGAAGGACGTGGCCATGATGGGAGACCCTTGAGGGAGGGAGCAAGAGAGGACATGAACCTGAGCCCCGAGCTGAAGCCAGGCCAAAGATGCCGCTGGGCTCTGAAAGTAGATAGCATACCAAGTGAATGGATGCTTTTCGACATTCAAGTATGAACATTTGCGGTTCAGAACATTTGTGTCACCTTGATGCCTGAGAGCCATGAGTTGGTTCTAAGCACTGTTTCCCACAACTGTTTTGCTGGGTCCACCCTGGGCTCTTGGAAAGGTAACACCCAAAAGTTACTTGTAAACTGCTGGTCTCCCCAATACCCGCCTGATACACCGAAGAGGTCTGTTGTCAACACGACCGGGTTGGGATAGGGCTATCTCTCTTTAGGCCAGGTCACTCGGGTGTCCAGGCTTTTTGCCAGTCCAGGCCACCTACACCCATGGGACGTTCTCAGCTGAGAGCATGCTTAGCCCGAACCATCACCCCACTGAGACGGCTCCTTGGGACTGAGTGTGCCCCAGCGGGCAGAGACCCCTCACACCCGGCCTGGCCCTCCGATCCCCTGTGCCTGTCAGCTGTGCGGTTTTGGGGAATGGGACAGTGGAAGAGGGTCAGGCAGGGGTGTAGAACTTGTCAGACCTGACGGTCATTACCAGAATTACCTAATGCTGTGTTTCTCTTCTGCAAAGGGTACCATGCCAGTGGAAAGGATGCGAATGCGCCCGTGGCTGGAGGAACAGATCAATTCGAATACGATACCTGGGCTGAAGTGGCTTAACAAGGTACGTGTGCTGGTGGCCGTGTGTGTGTGTGTGTGTGTGTGTGTGTGTGTGTGAGAGAGAGAGAGAGAGAGAGAGAGGTACTTACTAAAAGATGAGCCTGGAGACGGCCAAAAAGTAAAATTGTGTTATTTGTGTTCAAAATCTTATGCTTGTTAATTACAAAACCAACCAACCTAAAATGATCTGTGTTATTCTTTAATGATTCTGACCCCCTTCCTTCTCTAAATGCCTCTCTTGCTTCCCCTGGCTTCTAGGATTGGAGAACATGGAAACTCTGGGGTTCTGTGTTGGGAAGGAAACTTCTTGGCTCTCTTCTCAGTATTATCTGGGTAAAGAGAACTTTCTGGTTTTTTCATCTTAAAAAAAAAGGTCTCCTTTTTTATCACGAAACACGTGATGTGGTCCTAAGAAAGCAGGCTGTCATTTACAACCCTCCATGTATACACACACACCACACACACGTACATAGATCCTCCCTTACTTTACCAACCTCAGACTCTCAATCGAATTGATCCTACCTGTTAGAGGAGTGAAACAGGGAGAGAGTGGTTGTCAAAATGAAGAACACCTGAAAATATATAGTTATCACCAGAAAAGCCACTAATATATCACACCTTCTTGAAAAGGGCCCAAGGGAGAAGCTTCTCTCCCACTACCAGGAATATCACAGCTCTTCTGAGTAAATTTCTTTTTCCTCTTCTGCCTCCTCCTCATTTTCATCTCAAGGACCCGATGAATAATTCAGCTGGTCAGGCTTTCTCCTCGTATGGCGTGCTTGAGAGCCTCGAGCCTGATTGTGGCCCACTTCTAACAAGTGTGGAGGGTCCTATAACATTGTGCTTACTCCTATCTCTCCTGGCTTTGTCTTATCTTTTCAGATATCTCTTGAGCCTTATCTCTTTTTCCCTCACACACTTATTTTTTTTTTCACTTGTTTTAACTGGAATGGTATTGTATTTGAGTGCATCGGTTTCAGTGGGTCCTTTTCTGAAACAAGGTGGGGGTAACAAGTGAATGGAAATAAGTAAACCATATGGTCTCTCCATGGGAACTGGCCCCTTATCTTATGGTCTCTCGGCAAATAGTTTCTTTTTCTAGGCAAGCTATATCCATGGCGTTTCAGATTTGTATCCTGGAGGAGTTTTGTAATTAGCCTGCTCCAAAGACACAAACAAGAAGTCAGGTCCGGTCTTGGCCTGCTTGGTTAGCAGGCCACAGGTGGTGATACAGGAAGGGGAGGGAAGACTGTCGTCAAGGAGAACTGAAGAAACATAGGGTACTTGATAATGATAATAATCATAAAAATTAATGCCTATGAAGTGCCAGGTGCTCCTCTAAGTGAGACACGTGCGTTGACTCACACAATCCCCACAATGGGGGAGATGCTGTGATGTTTCCCATTTTATAGACAAGGAAGCCAAGACACAGAGACATTAAGTAGGATTATATATATATTTTTAAAGATTTTATTTATTTGTTTGACAGCAGAGATCACAAGTAGGCAGAGAGAAAGAGGGAAGCAGGCTCCAGAGAGCCTGATGTAGGGCTCGATCCCAGGACCCTGAGATCATGACCTGAGCTGAAGGCAGAGGCTTTAACCCACTGAGCCACCCAGGCGCCCCAAGTAGGATTATGTTTAAAGAACAAAATGGCATCACCTATATTGATTTAGAATGTGGCATTGAAACAGAAGTTCCTGGTTTCTGAAGAGAAGTAATTTTTTTTTTCCTTTTTAAAAAGTACATCCACCAATTTTGGCTGCCCTGATGCAGGGGCAGACTTACCGTGTCATCGCGTCCCCTGCACGAGAAGGCACTTGATACGGTGCAGTTAACTGTCCTTCTAGTAGATTGAATTGTGCCTCCCCTCCTCCCTCCCCCCTCCACAAACGATATATCCACACCCTAGGCCCCGGAAACTGGATGTGAGCTGACTTGGAAAAAGGGTCTTTGGAAAAGATGAATGATCTCAGGATTACCCCGTAGTATCTAGCTGGGCCAGTCCAGTGACGAGTGTCCATGTAAGACAGAAGAGCAGAAGGCCGCGTGAAGACAGATGTTGAGATTACGGAGACGCAGCCATGAGCCAAGGAATGCCTGGGACCACCGGAAGCCGGAAGCATCTAGCAAAGATTGTCTTTGCAGCCTCTGAGGGGAATGTGGCCCTGCCGACATCTTGATTTTGGATTTCTTTATAGCCTCTGAAGGGAATGCGGCCCTGCTGACATCTTGTTTCTAAATTTCTAGCCTCCATGCCTGTGGTAGGATGGATTCCTGTGGTGTAAGCTGCCTGCTTTGTGGCAGCTGTTAGGAGAGCTCTGGGAAACGAATGGACCCTCTTATGGTTGCTTCCTAACCGGGACTCTCCATTCAGACACCTTTTCTTCCGTCCTCTCTGTCCCTGTTTTTCTGATAACGACTGGAAAGGGCGTGGGAACACTTGGGCCCTCGTAGGTGGCCCTCCTGGCCCCTGGCTTGTGAGGTCTCTTCTAGCGGTGGGGAAAGGAGACCCCTGACCTACCTGGTCTGGCCTCAACATGAGCGGACCATGGCTTCAGCGGATGATGCGTCTCGTGAGGCCGGGGGGCTGGAGCACCGGGGGACCGGTCAGGCAGGCCGTGCACGGGCCTGGGCGGAATGTGCCTGTGGCTGTGTCTGCACGCGCAGGCAGGGCTGTCCTGGTCACTGTGGACATTTTCTCTCCATACCTACACCTCCTCAAGCCATCTTTTTATAGGTTTCTGTTCACTTTGGCTTTGGTATTCTTCTGCCCATGTAAAGATTTCACTGGAAACCTTACTGTTATTTCCTTCTTCTTCTTTTTCAAGATTTTATTTATTTATATGAGAGAGAGTGGCCAGGGGGTAGAGGGAGAAGGAGAAGCAGACTCCCTGCTGAGCAGGGAGCCCGATGTGGGGCTCCATCCCAGGACCCCAGGATCATGACCTGAGCTGAAAGCAGACGCTTAACTGACTGCCACCCAGGCGTCCCCTATTATTTCCTTCTTACTCAGAAGCGTTCTGCCTAAGAATCCCCGATGGTGTGTTGAGTGGTTTGAGGTCTTTGTAAAATCTCTTCTCCCACTGAAGACTGGTTTTGTTACTCACTTAAGCCTCAGCTGCCTTGTTTGGAATGTGTTGGTGTTGGGGTGAACTACTCAATGCTGGATGGCCGCAGTGGGTGGTCCAGGCCTGTCTTGAATGTTGCTGCTTGCTGGCTCGGTGCTAGGCCACCTGAGGAAGTTTTGGGTGAGCACTGTTCCATGAGTAAATGGGAGAACAATGTGTACTTGAAGAGGAGCAACATTGGATACCATGTCTTTGTTCTGTGAAGATAATTGGACTTAAGAACATTGGGTTGGCAGTTGGCATGTTTCTGTCAAGTGGAGAGTCCATTGTATCTGGGACATTCTTAGTAAGAGACAAATAGGTGGTTAATAAATGCCTTAAATTGTTCTCCATCTGCATGCTGCAGAGGACAGTGATGGCACGTGTCCTCTGAGGGAGAAGTGAGGAAGTTCAGCGAAGATGCATTAGCACAAGCTCATGCAGAAGGCCTTGGCTTGGCCCCGTTACTTTTATTATGAGTATTTATAAACATACATGGCAGGTTTGAATTGTCTAATGACTAGAAAGAATAGTATAGCATATTCTCATGTGGTTTCGAAATTCACATCCAGATTTAAAGATTATTGACATTTAGAGTATTCATGTGTGCGGGGGCATTTGGAAACAACTCTGTGACAGCATATGTCTGTCTGTAAGACTTAAGGCCATTTTCTGTATATTCACAATACCATTATCAATTGACTAACCATAGATTACTCCTCATTAATCATAACTTTTAATATCATCACCGCACACCCATATTCAGCATGCCTTTGTGTTCCCCAGAGTGTGTTTTTTACAATTGATCTGTTCAGTCAGAATCCAGAGAGGGCTGTTCAGACTTGAAGTATCTCCTGATTGTCCTTGATTATGAAAAGTAGCCTCTCCTCCCCCCCCCCCCCACTTCTTGTCTTTGATTTGTCGAAGAGACCAGGTCCTTTCTGGGTTGGTCCAAATGCTTGCTTGTGATTTCTCTGGGGCTTTTCTTGAGGAATGAAGGAGGCAGCCACAACCAGGTTCATTGTTTCTCTTAGAGCTCTGATCAATTTCCCCTCTGGTTATTGACGTGCTCATTGCATATGGGAGATCGGACTGGACCCCGGTGGCCGAGGCCACTCCTCAGGCCTATGGCGTCACCAGGTAGTTTCAGACCTTATCCTTCTGTTCACTCTGAAAGCAGGCTCACACTTGTCTAAATGTTAGGTCATCTCAGAATAAGGTGAGGAGCCCCAGCAAAAATAGCAGAGTAAATTGGAACATCTTCTAAACACTGGGGGAGAGAAGAGGCAGAGGAAATGAAGAGAGCTAGTTGCCACTTAGGGCCAAGGTATGTTCTGCATTCCTCAAGACAATCGTAAATGTTCTTGTCAACTCAAGCACTGCTTCTCTCTCCTTCCCTCAGGTAGGCACAGTTCTCTCTCTATAAACATGGGTTGAGTCTAGAACATGCTGTCCCTCCAAACATGGTGTGAACAGCCTCTGTGAATGGGGCACGCAGGGCTTCTGGTAGCACAGACTGATGGCCCGGGGTCCACACAGACACAGAGCAAACGCCGTCACCATCCTATAGGACACACTGATTGAAGACCAGAATGTTTGCTGCTCAGAATCTCTTCCAGTTTTATCTTCTTTGTCTTTCAGCACCATCTTAAAAAAAAAAAAATAGAGAGAGAGAGAGAGAGATGTGATATGTTTAGTAGCAGTTTATTTTTTTGCAATATGAAAAACTAGTTAAAACTTACATGTATTAAGGAGGGCACATATTGCATGGAGCACTGGATGTGGTGCATAAACAATGAATCTTGGAACACTGAAAAGAAATAAAATAAAATTTAAAAAAAAGATAAGGAAGAAAAATAAATTCTATTATACACCCCCCCCCCAAAAGTTACATGTGGTTTCTGTTTAATTTGCCACTTATCTATTTTTGAATGTGCAGTTTGGTGGATTTTTCTGCTCACAATGTTGTCTACAGTCATCGTCACTATAATCCCAGTATTGTTATCACCCCAAAAGGAAACACTTGGCCATTAAGCAGTCACTTTCCATTGCAAAGCATTTCACATCCTTTCCTTGTACAAAGGCATTCACTAATCTGCTTTCTGCCCCTTTGGATTTAAGTGGAACTGTTCACGATGTGGCCTTTTGTAGAAAGCTTCTTTTACTGAATGTGACGTTCAAGATTCATTCGTTTTGTGGCACCTGTTAATACTTCATTCCTTTTTGTGACTGAATAATATTCCATTTTATGCATGTACAATATTTCCTTTATCCATTCATCAGTTGGTGGACATTTGGCTAGTGTGAATAGTGCTGTTTTGAACATTCATGTATAAATACTTGTTTCAATGCCTATTTATAAGTCTTTGAGTGAAATTACTGGGTCATGTGGGCATTCTGTGTATAACTTTTTGAAGAATAGCCAAATTGGTTTCCACAGTGTCTATGCTGGGCGACATTCCCACCAACAATGTAGGGAGCCTCCAGTTTCTCCACATCATTACCGCCAACTTATTATTTAATTATTTAAATAATTTAATCTAGCCACCCTGGGGGTAGGAAATGGTATCTCGTTGTTGTTTCAATTGGCACTCGCCTGATGCTTCACAATGTTGGGTGTCTTCATGTGCTTATTGGCCATTTAGTTATCCTCTTTCGAGAAAGGTCCCCTCAGACCTTTTGCCCAGGAAAGATAATCTGTGGATGCATGGTAGATAATTGCTAGGTTTGGCTGCTCTGTTTGTGGGTTTGTGATTTGGGCACAGTTGCTGTGAGACTTGTTTTGGTAGGTGTGTGTGTGAGAGCATGCATGTGTGCATGTAACAGCACATGTGCAAATGCTTAAAAAAACCTACTTACCAGCATCAACTTTGTGTTTCATGAGCTAGACTTCAGATCGTGTCCCCTCTGAACTCCCCTGACCTACAAAAATGTGCAACAGCAGGTTCCATAAAGGGTCTGCCTGTTTAAGTGTAAACTTTTAGATCTGGTCGCTCTTTCTGGAGAAGTTTCTTTCACTGAAATAAATTTATTTTTTTCATTTTCACGTGAATATCAAAAACTGCCTTAAATGATTTTGTGCTCTGATTTTCATCTGCGTTAAAAAATAAAATTTCCCTCAGCTCTTGGCTGATCACTGCTCTTTGGAAATGGCTAACCTGAAACCACGCTATCTCGGTGGGTGAGGCAGACTGAATGAGGAGGGGTTTATGAAAAGTCTCTTGCTTTCAGTTCTTTATTAACTGAGTTTTAAACAGTTTTTGGGGAACTCTCAAATATTCTGAAATATTTTTAGTTCAGGCTTCTTAGAGGCATCAAGTCCCTTTGGGATCGGTTGGGATGGTTTCTATCTTTTGTTGTGTGAGAGACCAAAGTGGTGGAAAATCCCTACTGACATTTTCTTTCCTCCCCCAGATCCCCATACCTAGAAACTACCTGAACTACCTTTAGGGCTTAAAAATGGACCGTTTTCCTGGGCTTGGTTTCCACAGAAGTCAAGACAACGGATGTGTCATAAGATGAGAAACCTCAGTCTGACCACTGGGAGACAATGTATGGTGTGATATAGTGATTGAACATGGATGGGATCACGTGGCCTGGTTTTGAATTCGGATGCTTGCTACCATCATTTCCTTGGCTGTAGAATCTAATTCTGTTCCTCAGTTTCCTCACCTGTAGGGCAGAGATAATGACGTCCATGGACTCTGTAGATTCTTGCAAAAAATGAAACCGAGACCACATGAACACATGGGAAGTCACATGTAAAGTGCTGTGGGAAATCACTAACTGCTGGGACTGGTGGGAGAGAGCTGGTTGAAGAAGTTGCACATGAGTGTGACTTTGTTTCCAAAGCACTGGTTTCTAATCCTGTGTTTAAAGGCCAGGGCTGATGTAAGCTATTTTGAGTTACCTCTTGAGCAGTAAAAGAGATGGAAAATGGTCTGTTGTAGAAATTGTACCAAGAGACTTTTCTAAAAAAGTAATATCTCCACACATTTAATACATCTTTATTTGCATTTCTTGCTGTTTCATGCAGGGCAGTAGACCCAGTCTTTTTCTGTTGGCTGCACAGTAGATTGAGGTGTTTGATCTCTGTGGCAGTGACCTCGGATAACCCTGATTTCCCTTTAGGAGCACAAATGGGTGTAATTTTGGAAAGTTGCCCAAGTTTTAATTTACCTGATTTACCTAAGGCAACTGGTAACAACGATAACAATAAGCATTAGAGGTTTCAGTCAGTGGCCAGTTCCCTGTGGTCCTTTAAGAAAAAATGGCACAGATAACAGGACACATTGGCATATCCCAAAATCAACTCCTCTGACCTTGGAATGCATTCCTATTCTGCCAGACTCCACAGGACTCTGAATCTCTTCCGAATGGGCTGTTGAGATCTAGAGCCCAGTGGGGGAGGTGGGTTTGGTTCCTACTGGATTTTACTGGAGGCGCCCCGCAAACCCAGTGTCACGTAGGAGAGCATCTTACTGGCTAGGATGTAAGAACCTTCTGCAAAGGTGGCCTGAACCCCATGGCTGTGGGTTTTTTTTTTTTTTTTTTTTCATTTTTTACTTTTTTTTTTTTTTTTTTTTTAGGAAAAGAAGATTTTCCAGATCCCTTGGATGCACGCGGCTAGACATGGATGGGATGTCGAAAAAGATGCGCCCCTCTTTAGAAACTGGGCGATCCACACAGGTATTAAAGCCCCCGCATGGGGGCACAGAAGCAGACTGTTGTTTATTGTTGATTTCATGCCTTTTTTTTTTCTTTCTTTTAAAGATTTTATTTATTAGAGAGAGTGTGAGAACAAATGGGTGGTGAGAGGGGCAGGAGAAGGAGAAGCAGACTCCACGATAAGCAGGGAGCCTGGCGCAGGACTCCATCCCAGGACCCCAGGATCATGACCTGAGCTGTAGGCAGACGCTTAACTGACTGAGCCACCCAGGCATCCCAGTGTCTTTTCTTTTTTCTTTTGCTTTTTGGAGATATAATGGACAAATAAAATTGTAAGATAGTTAAAGTATACCATGTGATGATTTGACGTCTACACTACGACAAGATTCTCCCCATCAAATTAATTAACACATCTATCACCTCTCATATTTACCTTTTATTATTTTTGGTTTTGGTGAGAACGCTGATGTTCTACTCTCTTAGCAAATTTCAATTACACAATACAGTGTTAACCATTGAAAATATTTTCTTTTTTACTATACACATAAGGCTTATGGCCTTGTGAAGACAGCTCTGAAAAACCTGTGGTGTGTCCCCAGGCACAGCCAGGACACGGGGGGCATGAACTTCCTCACTCCGAAGGGATGCTTTGCTCAGAAGTGACACTTAGTCCTTAAATTTCCTGTGAATGTGGGGTTCTGATCATGTTCCCCATAAACTTATTTGTTCTGGAGTGGTAAACTTGCTTTGAATTTCTCTCTCCAAAATGTAGTCAAGAATATATTTATTTATAACAGAATTTAAGGAGGGAACGCTATTTACAGGAATTAGACTTTTTACTAATATTTGAGAGTTTGAAGAAAAAGGGACACTCTAGTTGCCTGGGCTTGAAGACTTCCCCAGCCTGCCAGCTTTCTCTGTTACTTACATTGCCTCTCCATTCTACCATGATTAGTTTTTTTCTCAAGCTGTTAGGTGAGAGCTGGGGTGACCAGTTTGTCCCAGTTTGCCCAGAACTGTCTAGGTTTTAAAACAAAAATTCTCACATCCCAGGAATTCGGTCTCGGTCCCGGACAAAGCAGCATGGCTGGTTACTGTAGGAGCCTGGAATTAAAAAGGGATGTGTGCACTATCTGGTCAGCAAGCCTATATGTTTCCAGAAACTTCTACGCTCTATTTTTCCCTGCTCTTTTTCTTAACCTTCATTCTTTTGGCTCTTTTGTTAGGAAAGCATCAGCCCGGAGTAGATAAACCTGATCCCAAAACATGGAAGGCGAATTTTCGATGTGCCATGAACTCCTTGCCTGACATTGAAGAAGTCAAGGATAAAAGTATAAAGAAGGGAAACAATGCATTCAGAGTATACCGGATGTTGCCCTTATCTGAGCGACCTTCAAAGAAAGGTAGATATTTACTAACTAAAACAACGGTTACGTCATATATATTGTAGTATCTCTGTGGTTTCTTTATTTCCACATCTGTGGTCACTCCGAGGGGAGAGCAGTTGTTCACATTGTGGGTAATAGTCCTCCCCTTGCCTGGCTGGGGGAAGTGACCGTCAGGTTGCTGAAGGCAGTCAGAGAAACTTGGCTGTGTGTGGGTGAAAGCACGTACAGGTTCATTGAAAGTTCCAGAAAGAATCGAGGGGAAACTGTTTTCGGTATGTTCCTCATGAATTAACCCCAGACTGTTTTTTGTTGCCACAGGAAAGAAACCAAAGACAGAAAAAGAAGACAGAGTTAAGCACATCAAGGTAATCTTTATTGTTCAGAGAGAAAGCTAAAGTTTGACCATATTAATGATTCCTGTTCTGTCTCATAAAAACAAGCAACGTGATCACTGTGAAGTATTTCATCTTTCTTCTTTGGTCCTGTGTTGTATGTGCTTTTCATGTCTCCTCTTCGGCTTTTCCCCAGCACAGACTCTGGTACCTGCATCCCCTGCTTAATCCAGTGTCATGGAGCAGTTTATGAATGAAGTCGCAAATTCACACTGAGCTGGACTCCAGCCTCCATCTGGTCTCCACGACTGTTGCCAGCTGGTCCCCTAGTTCTAGCTGAGCTCCAGCAACTAGCTACAATCTGATGATATCATGTTTTCAGGCTCATAAATAGACCTTAAAGTCTATTTAGTATTATATACTTATGTTAAAATGTATCATCTCCATGTTCTGCATATATTCCATGACAGGCCCTAAGGCTGGGGACACAGAGTTCTGTTCGAACAACACCCTGTCCGTGTGGTTCTCTCTAGTCTCTCTCTGCCCCACCTCAGAACTAACTCTTGCGACTCCCCAAGTCTTTCCATACAGATGTGTGTGTATGTGTGTGTGTGGGCGCACATGTGTGTGCACGCGTGCAAGCCTTTCAGTAGGCTCTGTGGTCTGGAACCCCCTGCAGTGTGAGGGTCTTTGTGCCTACGTGGCATGGCCTTGTTAAACAGAGAATAGCCAGATACCTGTGCTAAATTGAGGATGAGCTTCAGTGGCTGACCGGAGAGCAGACACTACACTCCCAGCCCTACAGACCCGTCAGATTGTCTTAGGGCTCAAGGCACTCGGTTTACAGATGGAGAAACTGAGGTTCGAGGGAGTTGAGTTACATGGGTCCAAGGGTGGTGGCACACATGGCCAAAGTGGCATGGTCCTTTAGAACTGAACTTAAAGGTGATGCCAACTATTCTTTTTTTTTTACTTTTTTAAAAAAGATTTTATTTGTTTATTTGACACACAGAGAGAGATCACAAGTAGGCAGAGAGGCAGGCAGGCAGAGAGAGGGGGGGAAGCAGGCTCCCCACTGAGCAGAGAGCCCGATGTAGGACTCAATCCCAGGACCCTGAGATCATGACCTGAGCCAAAGGCGGAGGCTTAACCCACTGAGCCACCCCGGCACCCAGTGCCAACTATTCTCATTCCTAAGCCAGAATCGCTGTTGGAGGAATAACCCCAGCTATCCAGACAGCACTGTGTTTAAAAACAAGCCAGTTAGTCCCAGTAGACAAAACACAACAGTATTTACTTCTGAAATAAAGGGAGACTTGTGACGGTAGATAGAATTTGAGGGGCAGCTGAGATAGACTGTTAAAGTTTCGGAAATGCTCATCTTCCCGTCGGAGTGGAAAACAAATACTTGAGCAGAATATTTCAGAACTGACATGTCCACTTTCATCCTAAATATTTTTAGTTTGTGACTTATTTTAAATACAGCACAGTACTGAGGCCCAATTTTGTTTTAACATTTTTATTGTGGAAAAATTTTATATGCACAAGAAGGAGACAGCTGAGGAGAATTTGCCCGGTGGCCATCACCCCAATTTGCACATTAATAGCTCGAGACTTTTTTGTTTCAGGAGTGGGTGCCACCATCCATTTCCCTCCAGCCCATGAGAGTGGCCGATATTCAGCCATTTTTGACTCAAACCATTTCGTATGGTTCAGCGCACTATTCTGAAGCAGATCCCATATTATATGATTTTTTCCCCAATTACTGGTTCAATTCCCTTCAGAATATGGATACTCCTTAAAAATAACACAGCAGCATTATTGCAGCTGAAGAATTAACAGTAATTCCTCAGTCTCGTCAAATATTATAAAAAATAGTCAGTGTTCAGATTTCCAGTTGTCTCATAAATGATGTCATATTTATACAGCCTGTTTACTGGAATGAAAATCCATGTAAGGTTTCACACATTGTGTCTCTTACGTTTTATTTTATTTATTTATTTTTTTTTTAAAGATTTTATTTATTCATGAGAGACAGAGAAAGGGAGGCAGAGGCAGGGGGAGAAGCAGACTCCCCACTGAGCAGGGACCTCGATGTGGAACTTGATCCCAGGACCCTGGGATCACAACCTGAGCTGAAGGCAGATGCTTAACTGACTGAGCCCCTCCAGGTGGCCCTCTTAAGTTTTCTCTTAATCTGTAGGTCTCCTTTAACATCACTTTTTATTTATTTATTAATTTTTTAAAATATTTAATTATTTGACAAAGACACAGCAAGAGAGGGAACACAAACAGGGGGAGTGGGAGAGAGAGAAGCAGCCTTCCCACTCAGCAGGGAGCCCAACTCGGGCCTTGAGCCCAGGACTCTGAGCCAAAGGCAGATGCCCAACGACTAAGCCACACAGGTGCCCTAACATCACTTTTTAAAAAAATTTATTTTTCTGGGCACCTGGGTGGCTCAATGGGTTAAGCCTCTGCCTTTGGCTCCGGTCATAATGCCAGGGTCCTGGCATCAAGCCCCGCTTCAGGCTCCCTGCTTAGTGGAGAGCCTGCTTTTCTCTCTCCCTCTGCCTGCCGCTCTGCCTACTTGTGTTTTCTATCTCTCTGTCAAATAAATAAATAAAATCTTTTTAAAAATTAATTTTTCCTTGCAATTGAAAAAAAAAAACCCACTAGTTATTATTTGTATCAAGTTTCCCAGAGTTGGGATTCTTTTCGGAGGCCTACACTTTAATGAGTATTATTTAGTCAGAAAAGTATGACTTCCCCACAAATAGGTGACTTGGAAGACTTTGCTGCAATCTTGAGTATGACTGTGTCGTATTCACTACTATTTTCATAGCATCTAGCTCAGTGCCTGGTACAGAACAGATAATCAGTACATATTCGATCACTAAGTAGATGCATAAGTAGAGATAACGCGTGAGGCCAGAGTGGGGTGTTACATTGCAGCACAGATTTAATTTCCCCATCTCAGTTCATAGACAGAAGGGAGTAGCTGACGTTCGCCAGCAGCAAACCTTGCTCAAACATGCCTTCCATGCCCCATCGAATATCAGATCCCACAGTGAGAGAACACCATCCGTTTAGGTCTGTCGGAGCAAGAAAAACTGCTTGCGGTGAGACCATGGCCCACACTTGATGACAAGGCACATTCTGTTTCAGGGCTGGGGACATCCGGGAAGATGCGCCTCTTCTAGTTGATGACACGGGCTGTTCTCATAAGCACGGGATGTGGCGGTGTCTTCCCTATGGCCGCACAGTTGAGCAAGGGGTGGAAGGGACAGCCCCAGGTGAGGCTTGGCCATGGTGGCCCAGGGAAGCAAGTGAGAGCCCCCAGCAAAGTGTATCCTGTGAAATCCTCCGGTGACAACAATGTGGTTAGTCCCTGAGACTTGTCCCTCAGAGAGACATTGTCCCTTCAGCAGAAGGCAGGCGGTTCATCAGAAAGAAGGACAGCCTCACTTCGGACTTTAAATCTGCTTGTATCTGTCCCACAGTGTGGCCTCTGAACGTAGATAAGGCCAGTAGCCTTCCCAAGCTCTGTGGCTCCCGACAGTGAATGCCTTTGCATTCACAAAATGTTTCGGTAGAACGTTTCCTAGGGGATCTCTCCAACTTATCCGGAATTGTACAGTTGAAGGATTTTATCCTTCCCGAGCTATTAATACATTACTTTTTGTTGTCACAGTGCCCAGGCTCTGAGTTAATAGGTCCCATGCCAGTGTGTGACAGGGGAGACTAGATAGGCTTCTTCCACTGAGAATGTTGGTCTTCGATGTAGGAACAAGGTGGGAAATTTTCCTATTGCGACAAACTCTTCCCAATCTTCATTCAGTTCAAGTTGAAGTTTTAACTAGCAAATGAGGTTTAGAACCTGTGGGCTAAGTGTCAGAATTTTTCTGAGGTCACTCAGGCAGTTTATCTCCATGCTGTAAGTTCCCTCAGCAAATCGCTTCCCCCGAGACTGGGAAACCGAGGCCCACTGGCCATGTAGTAGGGGCAGAAACTCTGCCTCGATATTCCTCAGTGTTCTCTGTTGTGAATATATGTGCTCTGAACTCAGTGTGCTGTGTTTTACTTGAACCGGGCCTTGCCTATGTGGAGGTAACTGCCCATCTAAGGAAATAAGACTTAAGACCCAGGAGAGCGGACAGTCCCATACTGTGTGTTTCAAAAAAAAGGTCACAGAGGCCAACATCAGTAAAAAGAGAAGGGGATAAACAGAGGAGTGGTAGCTGACATTTTTGAGCCTCTACCAAGTTCTGAGCTCTAATTAATATGTCATCTTGCTCTTCCTGGGATGGGCTGGTCATCTCCTGTTTGTATATGAGGAATTGGAGGTACAGGGAGGTTGAGTAATTTTCTCCAAGGTAGCACTGCTGGGATTTAAATCCAGGTCAGTCCAGCTCCAAATCCCACACTCTTTCACCACACCTGGTGCCTCTTGGCCTTTTGGAAGTGGTGATACCTGAGCCAGGCTTTGGGGCATGGATGGAGTAACATGGCAGTCAGCGCCATGGCGGTCAGCACCAGGAGCATGACATAAAGGCCGGGAAGTCAGAGTTGCTGTTTGGTCTTCCCGGGATGAGTCAGGAAACTGGCTTAATTAGAGCAGGATTCAGTGTGAGGCAACAGTGGGAAACAAAAGACCGTGGGTGGGGAGGGTTAGAAATGAATAGTTCCTGGCTCCTAGGATTGTTTGACAGTGAAACATGTATGCTTTGTACCTATAACGTGCTTCCAGATCAAAGCATTGGTGCTGTGATGGGAACTGTATTCTAGGAGGGTGTCTCAGGTCACCTGGGAGAGAGCAGGCCGGTCTGTATTAGTTCTGAACCTAGACCTCTGGGTCAAAGTTACAGAAAAGCAGGTCCTGGTTTTTAGCAGAACTTTCTAATCAAGCTATTGGCTCTAACGGTGACCTTGAGCTGGATTAAAAGCAACATGCTCCCCATCACTATCCAGAGACCACCTCTCAGGGCTGGTACTGGAGCGATCCCATCATTGGTTGGAAGAGGTATTCAGTTTCCAGACCTTAATCAAATGAAAACAGAGACTGGCAGCCCGCTTGAAACACAGGCAGACACAGAGCTGCCCCGGATGGAGCAGGAGAGAGGGCCCGCCTGCCTGCCTGCTTGGGGCTGCTGCCTCCTTCCGCTCTTGGTGGCTCTTGGGGGTACGACTCAGAGCTCAGCCCGGAGGCTCGGTGGCTGAGTAAACTCGCGGGATGATGTGAAACGAGGCTTGGTTGAGTTCCTTGGGTAAGAGCCGTGCACAGTGGAGTTGATGTTTAAGGGGAGGAGGTCTTTCTCATGGCGGTAGGACGGAACGGAGGGGCGGAGAGCGCAGTGCAAGTGTAGATGAAGTTGGGGGCCCTCGGAATGCAGACAGGGAGATGTCGGAGAGGATGCGGAGGGTGTAGACAGCAGCAGATCAAAGTTTCAAGCCTTATAGAAGGGACAGGTGGGGCTGGAGCATGTTTTGTGGAGGAGGACCTGAGTTTAACTTGGAACGTGTTGAGTGTGAATGACAGTGGGATCTCACGGGCCCAGAGTTCGGGTAGGTGTGGGGCGGCGGGTGTGCGGTCAGGTACTCAGGAATGACCCCGGGGGCCTTGACAGTAGAAAAAGAAGAAGAGAAGCTGTATGAGAAGAACACGAGCCTCAAGGACAAGATAAAAAGGTAAAGGAGAGAAGTTAAAGGGAGGTTTGGAAGGTTATAATGAGAGTAGGAAGAAGATGAAGACAGTCTAGTTCCAGGGAAGAAAGGGAAGGAAGATGTCGTAGGACTGGGCAGGAGGCGTCAACCTATCTTACTCGTGGCCCCATGGTGAGGAGTGTACAAACCCCCCACCCCACCCCTCCAGGCCACTTTTTACTTTTTTTTTTTTTTTTAAAGATTTTTCATTTATTTATTCATTTGACAGACAGAGATCACAAGTAGGCAGAGAGGCAGGCAGAAAGAGAGGGCGAAGCAGGCTCCCCGCTGAGCAGAGAACCTAATGCGGAGCTCAATCCCAGGACCCTGGGATCATGACCTGAGCAGAAAGCAGAGGCTTTAACCCACTGAGCCACCCAGGCGCCCACACTTTTTACTTTTTTTAAGTAGGCTCCATACTGAGCTTGAACTCACGACACTGAGATCAACACTTGAGATCAAGAGTCAGATGCTCAACCGACTGAGCCACGCAGGCGCCCCACCCCCAGGCTACTTTTATGAAGGCCAGCGGGCAGCCTGAAATTTTAGTTAGTAGAGAGCTCTAGAGATCTCCTTCAATTGGGCTGCAGAGAGCCTGGCTTTGCACAGATGAATTAGGGCATCTCTGGCAGCAGGGAACTGGGTTGTAGACAGAAAAGCTCAGACGGCTGCTGTATCTTGCCTCTAGGCAAGGGACATCTAGACAAGGGGCTGTGGCACAGGGATGAGAGTGACTGGACTTGGAGAGGAGGCTGAGTGGCCTTGCTGTCCTCTGACTCGGGCCCACCCCAACCCCCTCCAGCAAGCTCAGCTTTTGAGACTTTAGAGGTCTAAAGACAGCGGCTCCTGCCCTTGGACGCTCTCTCTCTCTCATGCCAGTTTGCTTTTGTCCCAAACCCCTTAAACTGCAGGCCAAAGTTTAGATTCTACACGGAGAAGGAAGGTTCTTGGGCATAAAGATTTGGCAGAGTTAATGCACCACAGAGGGGTCTGAACTTACGCATGGTCTCTGTTTGGTTTTCTCTGGGATGGATTAGAAACCAAAACTAGTTGATTCACAGGAGAGCCTATGTCTAAAGCCAGAAAGGGAACAGAAAGGGGTCTGGCTGAGGGCCGGTCAGGCCAGGCCGTGGTATGGCACAGCAGGGGACAGAGCGGGAGCAGGCACCACACAGGACCGGGAGACACGGAACAGAGAACTCTGTGTGCATGTTCCACAGAGAACTGTGTGCCCTTTTTGTAATTTTGAGTTCCTTGCTTAAAAAACAAACAAACAAACAAACAAAAAAACATGTCTAGTTGAGGCCTGAGATCAGTGAAGATCCTTGTTTTGCACCCTGAGTGAAGAACTTTCGGAGAGATGCTGGCTGTTGCCCCTCATGGGACAGTTCACTACTGTCCTTCCGGAGGGCTAGAACCCGCGAGATGGTTTGCACTGGAGACTTTGGAAGCAACAGGGCATTTTTTGAAGCAGGATGGGAGGAATAAAACCTTGTTCAAAATAGTCCAACGCACTCTCCAGTGGTAGAGCGTAGGGTTCCATCAGAGAAGTAGCGCAGGACACAAGGTCGGGGTGAGGTGGGGACAGCGATGTGGAAAATGGTTCTGTCTGAATTTCTGTTGGGATGCACGCGGGGTTCATTAAGGCAGAAAGCTCCTGGAATGGGCTCATGTCGCATGACTGAAGACCTAGCTCAGTTCTTGTATCTCCTTAGGCTAGAAGTAGTGTGATCTTAGAAAATTAATTTAGTCTCTGAGTCATAGTTTTCTCAAGTGGAAAGTGATAGAAGTATCACTTGCCACTAATTAAACGGCAGATCATGTGAAACAGAGGCCTTCAGCTGAGAGTAAGATAATTTAGGTTTTTAAATATATGCAAGTCTGACTGCCTCATGACTTTTATCAGAAACCTACAAGCAGAATGAGTTAAAAAAAAAATAAATAACTTTACAACAGAAGGAACCCATACAGATTGGGCACGGGGGGGGTGGTCTTGCGACAATTCCTTTAGATGTTCTGTACATGGTTCCTTTGGAGCCATCAAGGAAAAAGAAGTAGCAGAATGAAATCTGGAGCATGTCTGGGGGGTGGGGAGAGCCCTGGAATAGGAGCCCCCGGAGGAGGCAGTGAGAGAGGCAGGTGCCATGAGAAGGCGGAGAATTACGGTAACATGGGACAGTCGCGTTGTCAAGAGGGACAGCACAGTCCTTCCCCCCCTGCTGGATGTCAGTGTGTGGGGTTGGGTGACAGACCTGGAAGACAGGTCCCTGTACTTGAGAGCAGTTTTATTAGCCTCATTTCTTTATGCTTGGGTAGTGGAAAGTGTTAACTTGATAGTAAGCGCCAGGTGCCTGTTTATCTCAATCTTCACGTGGTCCCTGGGAGTGGAGTCCGCTCTGTCCTCAGGTTCCCGCTGTCTGCACAGCCCCGGGAGAGGCTCCAGGAGGCTTCAGTCCGGTCCCGCATCCAGCGCGAGGTGAGGAGCCAGGCTCTGACCCCCGCGTGACAGCAAAGCCTGACAGACGAACGGGCTTGTCACACCAGCCCCGCGGGAGCCTGGAGCTTGAGGCCGAGGCCAGAGGGGCGGCCTCCACCCACCACAGGCTCTAACAGGGGCGTAAGGGGGGAGGAGAAGGGATGGAGACTCAAGTCCCAGGCAGGTGGCTTTTGTCCCCAGAAAGGCCTCGCAAAATGGGCACATGCGGGGTGCTGCAGGAGAAAGGGGCAAAGACTCCCCCTGGGGGCTGGGGGGGCTGGCCTGGGTCCTGGGCCCCTCCCCTGCCCTTTGGTGCCTCTTGTCAGTGTGCGTGTGGGAAAGTTCTTAGGACTGAGCTGTGTACTGACGTGATGTCTTCCAAGCTGAAGTTCTTTCTCATGATGGGAGTTTGCCAGGTGGGGACCATCAAGGAGGAAGTGCTTCCTCTCCTTCCTGTGTGGCTTCCCTAGGATTTTGGGGGGCTCATCCCTGATTCCGGGTAGCCCAGAAATGGTAAGGACACCCTGCATGCCTGAGAGATGCCCACCTCTCTGGGTTTTTCAAATCATAGGCATGTCTACCTCTGATGATCTTCTGCTCCCTCTTGTGTTCTTTCTGCTTCCGTTCTCCATCTTGGTTTCCCAAAGGAGCTGTCCTGTGTGGCTTTTTTTTTTTTTTTGGTCTGACTCGATTGCTGTCATAGATGCAGATGCAATCTTCCCATGAGGAAAAACTCTTCTCGTCAACGTCCTGAAAGTCCATGTGTACCTCAGGACGGGCTTCCCCAAAGTCCCCCAACCCTCTCAGAGGTGGGAGCGTTCCAGGACACTTGACCGGAAGTGAGAGCTACACTAAGGATGAGGAACTTGTTGCATCATTTCATTAGTATGAACGAATAGCCTCTCGGGCTGTCTGGAACATTCAGACAGTCGAAAGGCATTTGCGGGACGCCATGGCTGTGGAGTTGCCCAGCTAGACTGCACAGGGGGAGGTGGCCTTCTGAGCAGTCTGGCTCGTTACCGACCAGCCCCTCAGTGACGAGTGCTCAGGTGGCCAGTGTCTAGGGCAAACCTTATCTGAGGAGAAGTTATTCACAAAGTCTCCCCGGTTTCTTGCTCTTGGCAATGGTGGAGGCAGACCTTTTCCTCCGAAGTTGTTGTAAAGGAAGCTTCTGGAAGCTTTTCTTCCTTAGAAAGCCAGGAGTTGACCCTTTTGAGCACTCTCTCCCTCCACCTGGAAGCTGGGTACGCGGCTCTTCCCACAGACAGTTGCATAGCCCCGCTGAGCCCCCAGACTGTTGTCTACAGGTGTAAGCCTTTCAGAAAAGCTGAGCGGATGTGCTCCTCGAAGGAAAATGAAAGCAGGGAAATACCTACAGGACATTCCATGCAGAAATGTGCTGCTTTAGCTCTGGGCTGATTGAAATTACCAGGGAATGCGTTCAGGGAATGAACGTGACTGTAGCAGTAAAAAAAAAAAAGAACGAAAAAGAACAAAAAAAATTAGACAGAGGGTAGAATTTAAGCTAAGAAAAAGGAGGGGAAAGAAAGTGTTCTCAATTCTTTTTTCTTTTCTTCTTCCTAGCAAGAACCAGTTGAGTCATCTTTGGGGCTTAGTAATGGAGTAAGTGATCTTTCTCCTGAGTATGCCGTCCTGACTTCAGCTATAAAAAATGAAGTGGATAGTACGGTGAACATCATAGGTAAACTGTTTTGACATCTCATTTTTTATCTACACCAGCAGCCCCCTGGGGTCTAAAATTTGTAAAACGTGATTTGAAATAACATAGTCAGTGGGAGGAGGTCTTGGAACCATCTCAAAATGTGAAGTTCCAGCCCCCGGATTTCAGGACTGAAGAATAAAGGCCTTTGAGGACCAGATAAAGGAACTTTTGATGGGTCAGCCTCAAGAAAATAGGCCAAGAGTGACTTCCCAGGAGAATCCAGTAGATGAAATGGGTTTCTTCCGCCCTCATGATTAGCGGTTCTCCATCTTTCAGTAAGCAGTCCCATGGACAAAAGTGTTAATTAACTCTTTGTACTCGGGAACAAGGAGAGGGTCCTCTCAGAACCCGGTCCGTGGCACAATCTGCCACAAAGGTAGAGCTCTTCTTTCAAATGAAGGAACCTCGTACAGACACCTGTGGCCCAAATGGCACACTTTAGTTCCACCAAGATTCTTGAGCACCTTCCACACACCAGACAGTGCTAGAAATAGGTTGGGGAACAGGACAAGCCCCATCCCTAGTTCCGTGGAAGGAGACAGTAAACACTTATGGCCACAGATGACTACCGCACTAGCATGTGTGGGAAATGCTGCAAAGAAGAGAACAAGGGAGAATATCTGGGGCCAGCGTCAGATGGGAGGCTTCTGGAAGCTTCTGGAAGGAGTGACATTTCCTCTGAAGTGGTGGGTGAGGGGGAGCGCCGGGATGGCCTGGCGTGGATCCCCACATAGGAACCTGCTTGGAGGGCTAAGGAAGTCCAGAGTGGCAGAGTGCGGGTGAGCCTGGGGAGAGGGGCACGAAGGTCTGTCAGAGACGAATGAAGGGTGGGGTCCTGGGGACTTTTCCGGCCATTGGATTTTGTTCCCGAACTGCTGGAGGGTGTGTTTAAAAATTTTTTTTTTTTAATTGAAGTATGAGAGACAGTCAAGTTCACAACTGTTTTACACACACACACACACACACACACACACACACACTATAGACCCCACCTCTTGGAGGGTTTCAGGCAGGAGGGGGACCAGAGTGAATTTCATCTCAGCCAGATCCCACTGGGCCACGGCGCTGAGTAGATGGTGGAGGCCTTGCGGTGATCTCATCCTCCAGCACCAGCCCCAGAATCCAGAAGCAGGCTTTGTCCTTGGGCACCTGTGGTTCATGAAACTCTTCTCCATTTTGTAGACTGTCAGGGCTTCTGATGCTGGTAAAACCAGCGAGATCACGCAGAACTAGGAGCGCAAACCTCCTGTCCAGGTGCCTTCACTTCCCGACCCTCAGATGCTACACATGTTAGTCCCTCCTCCCCCTCTTCCCCTGGGTTTTGGAGTTAGGGAGGTAGGGTGGTGTATGTAGGGACTCCCTTGAACGCTGAGGGCTGTGGCAGAGGCAGTGTGAGGGAAGGATGGGAGCCCATGCCTGCCAGTCGGCTTCTCACCCCCCCTGGGGAGTGACCAGCACTCTGGTCTTCGCCTGGAGCTGCTTCAACCCCTCCTGGGTTCTCAATGCTCTTCCTGTCCTCAGCAGGCAGCCTCTGGAAAGCCTTGCCCAATGAGCCCTTTATTTAAAAAAAAGAAAGAAAGAAAATATTTGCCAAGACTCCAGGCACTTTTTCTTAAGATTGAGCTCTGTCGAGTGAGCTGGTTGGTTTGGAGCTCTCCTTCAATTATGAGGTGAATTCAGCCTGGTATAAAATGGTGAACAAAAATCACAGTAGTGCAGAGCTTTCTTTACCTTTAAAAAACAAAAGCACAAACCATCTGGTTGAGTCTTTGGCATGTAAATTCTCTGTCAGGTTGATTGTTCCTTGCCCTTTGGTATGATTGCTGCTATGGGGGTTGGTGCTGATTTAATGAGTCCTTACTTCCGGGGCAAAGCCGGAAGCCGGATGCCCAGTTTGGTTAGAAAATCACCTGCTGGATTAATTGAGTCTCTTCCTTGGCCTAATAAAAAAATAATAATGAGGGCAGTAAAAGGAGTTTGAATATCTCTAATTAGCTGGTGGCCCTTACAAAGGTGCATAATAATACAGCAAGTATTTTAAAGAAGGGGATAATTTGTGATCATTGTGAATGGTAGCACTGCCTCCGATTTTTAAACCCTTCCTAGAGCTTTTATGTCCACTCCTGCCGTGACCATTAATTAGCCATCCCCAGCCTTTGTGATTTGTGGACCCAGATGAGAACACCGGGATTCTGACTCCCAAGGCCACGGTGGAATTTGAGAGATTCTCTCTCTCAACCTTTTAAAAATGCCTGATTTTAAAAAATGACACCAGTCCTTGCTTTCAGTTCATGCGTCTCTGAGCCCATAGTTCATTCCAGTTTTGTCTTTAGGCCCCAAGAAGGAAGCTTCTGGGTGTTTTTCATTCTGCTTTTATAAGCATATATGTGGGTAAGATTTTGAATTGGGAACTGAAATGAGTGTTTTGTATGGTAGCAGGTTTTCACATGGTCTCTCGGTTCCTAGCGAGGAAAATAGATTGAAAATTAGTAAGTTAAGCTAGCAGAGGCCAGCTGCCTAGTACCTTCTCATTCCAGGCCGGGTGGAGGCTGCTGTGAGTGAATCTTGCAAGTGAACGAAACAGTCGCTGTGAGAGGAGAACTCTCATTTGATGGCTGCTGTGGTTGACTTTTATTTTTGCCACGAATTACACAGCAGAAACACACACACACGGGTGCATGCTTGTGGCTGTTGGTGGGCTGGGCCCTGGTCTTGTCCTTGACAGCTGAACGCACTTTCCGATTTAGCCAGTTGTGCTGGGACCCCAAAAAGGAGCACGGTGTCTCAGCACTTAAGTCTTGTCTTCTAACATTCTGTCTCTCCTGGATGATAAAATGGCCTGGGTGAGCAGGCCCAAAGGCCTAAGCCTGCTTTCCTTTGAAGGGTGGCAGAAAAAAACAAAACAAAACAGAACAAAACAAAACAAAGCAGAAAAACCTCCTCATTTTTATTTTTACTTTTATTTAGCATTGAATTCTTTTTTGTGTGCAGTGACTTCTGTTTTTAGGAAGCGGAAGACGCCAGCAACATGTTGAATGGTTCTGACGAGACCCTGCTGGCGTCTTGCCCGGGTTAGCAGAGCTGTTGCTAAGCTGGATTGGAAATCATCTCCAGGCCAGGGTAAAAAGTGTGCAGGTGCGGGTGCTTTGTCAGGCTCCCTGGGCAGTGCTTTATAACCCCATTGTGTTCCTTGGTAAAAGGTGACCCCACCCTTCAATAAAGCAGAGATTGCTGGCACGCAGGGAGGCTGTTCAGTACTCCCAAGTCAATCAGGCAATCCTTGGTGACTAGACATATAGCCATTAGGAAATAATGCGATTTGGATTTTGTCTGCCCACAAGTGCACCTTATGGGATGTACATTTTTTGGTAATAGCTCCCAAGTTGGACTGATTTGAAAAGTAAAGATTGAGTAGCTCTTTTAGACAAGCTTAGAAACTCAGGTATAACCAGAGAGGACTTGCAGTTGCAAGAGAACACATTCACAATGTAGAGACCATCTTCGGGTCCCTATGGGGGCCTCGTGCTTGTGACTCAAGGTTGGCAGCCTTGGGTACCAGAATTCGTAATCGTTTGAGGGTGGCCAGAAGTGCTGCTAGGCTATAGAATTGTGTCTTCATCTTTTTCTAGCCCCTTTGTCCACTCTTCTTTTTTGCTATTTTTCCTGGTGCGTACCATTTCAAAAACTCCCATCTACAAGATACAAAATAGCTTGAGGTAGATTTTTAGATGGAAGGTGCCTCCCTCAGCAGGGGGAGGGAGTGAAGGTCTTCCATGCTCCTTCTCAGTGGCCTGTGTGCTATGCCCTGTGCCTTCTTCCGGGAGGGCTGAGCTTTCTGCCCCTGAGGGACAAAGCATCCAATTTTACCAGAACTCCTAGAAAACTCTAAGCAATATGAAACTCCATGTGAGATGTGAAACCCAAACGTCACAATAGACCCAGACCCAGACCCAGAACCGAGAGTGCACCTTATTTTTCTTCAGGGGACTAGACCTGGGGAAGCCTGGTCACAGATGCGGGACTGCACGGGACACTCTCAGTTGCTGTGTGCCAGCATGAGCCTTGGCAGTGGTTTGGTGTTGCTTTTTCAACCTTGAGACGTTTTTATTTGCCCAAGAAACCTGCCGTCTTTTTTTTATGAGGCTATATATTTCTCACCCTTTCCTCTCCCTTGCCACCCCCCTCATTTGTAATTAACCATCAGCTCCTCCTGTCTCCCCTCATACTTCCCAAATCCATCCCCTTCCTTCTCTTTTCGATATCACCCCCAGTCACCTTCCCTGTTGCCGGGGCTCTGCTTCCATTTTGCCCCCTCCCCACTCATCCTCCACATGGACAGATTTTTTTTCTTTAATTTGTAATTTTTAAATTAAAAAGAATTTTTTTTAAAGATCTTATTTAGTTATTTGTGAGAGAGAGAGCACAAGCAGGGGGAGGGACAGAGAGAGAGGGCGAGACAGACTCCCTGCTGAGCAGGGAGCCCAACCTCGAAGCTCAGTCCCAGGACTCTGAGATCATGACCTGGGCCAAAGACAGATGCTTAGCCGCTGAGCACCCCCACGCGCCATGGGATTTTTTTTTTTTTTTTAATTCCAGTCTCACCATGTCACCATTGCCTGCGACGCACAGTCTCTCTTGTGTCCCCAGAGCCCTGCTACCTGGTCCCTGCCGACCCCTTTTATATTTGTTTTTGAACTTGAATTATTCTGAACATTTTGACTTCCATGTGCCTGTCCCTTGAGAAAGCTAGGTGGGTTGTGCGTGTCGTCCTTGTGGAGCGGCCGTGAGGGCTCGTCCACATGACCCAGAAAGACGTGGACATTTGGCAGTTCTGCTGGGAAGTGTAAGCTGCTACCCCAAGAAGTCTCATCCACATCTCTGCTCCCAGCCCATCAACCCTTGAGATGTGTTGATTAACTCAACTGAGATTTTACTGGGACAGATTGTTTGCTTCCCTTTATTACAGTAGCACGCAGCGCTGTTTTCTCGTGGGAGTGAAGAGTGTATATTGCCCCAGTCACACTCTTGCTTTGCCTTGACCTACGGCAGCCTGTTGAGGTGGGCACAGGCTGCAGCTGGGACATCTGGCCCATGCAAGGACAGAGGTCCATTCTCCATTAACCCCATAGTGACCGTCTTTCCCACTGTGGCTCATGGGCATCTAACCCAAATCATGGCTGCGTTTTCTTACAAAAAATAAAATAAAAAGCACACATTAGGAGTCACAAGACATAGTCTCTAGACCTACTCCCACAGTTTTTTCACTTACCACATGACCTTGGGCAAGCTCCCTAGCCTCTCTGAGACTCGATTTCCTGAAATATAAGACAGAAGTAATAATAATACTGATCTTGACCTGATCTTACCTACTTCCCAGGGTTGTTGGGAGCACAAAATGAGCATAGTGGAAAAATCACTGTGTAGTTAGAAGGTGGCCAAATGATATTATGATTATGATATTATCAAAATTATATTGAAATATATTTGAGTAGGGAGGGTAGCCTCGTCTGTGCTGCATCGACAGCACTAATATTAACAGTTTCAATTCTCGAACTTTCGGATAGGATCAAGAAAAAATTTCTCTCCACAGTACTGTGGATAGCCTGATTTTGTATGCCCGCTGATAAGCTTTATGCTGAACCCTACAGCGACCTGGATGACCTTGGCAGTCTGGCTGGCCTCTTGGGCTTCAGCTTTCTTTAGCTATAAAGTGGTAGGACCACCCCACTCCCCTCTTCCAGAGCCCCGTGTCTTCATTTCTAATAGTCTCTGCTCCGAGAGCTTTCTGTGGGGCATGGGCCGGTGACGGCTCTCTCAGGTGGAGGCCCACACTAACTCAGCAATGGTTCATCAAGTCAGAATGGCCTTTTAAGGAACCAAACTGGTGCATCAGAAAGCAGCCATGAATAATATTGTTGCAATTCTTAGCAACTAGGTCCAGATAAAACTGCATTCCTGTGGGTGACTCTTTTCCTGATGGGCTGACCCAATGTGCTGGAGAAGCTCTAGTGGATTCCTAGCCCCTCCAACCATTAGAGAATTTCCTCGGCACCCAGTACTGAGCTGCTGAAAAAGCAATTTCCCTACTGGTTATGAGCCCCGAGTCTCATGAAGGTGAGAGTGGCCAGTTTTTAGCCTCAGATGGGCTTAGAAAGGCGGGAGCAGCCCGGTGGGAACTTGCTGAGCCCTTTTGGTTGGGGGAGACCGCCCGGCAGAGCACTGGAGCTGAGCCACAGTCAGAGAGGGTGGAATTTGATTTCTGGTTCTGCCACTTCCCGGCCCTCTGACCTTGAACTAAAATTTAACTCTCCACGATGCCCTTCCTCATATCTAGAATGGGGGTGGTTATTGTACCCTCCCTGTGGGGTCGTGGAGCCTTCCAGGTGGGAGGTCAGGGGACAGTGGGAAAGGCAAAGGTAAGTGCTCAGGAAGTGTTTGGTTTTATTACCCTTAATTGTCAGTCAGGGTACTCGGGGGCCCTGCATGGTACCATTTTTTTTAAAAATATATTTTATTTATTTATTTGAAAGTGGGGGAGATAGAGAGGGCACAAACAGGGGAAGCAGCAGGCAGAGGGAGAAGCAGGCTCCCCACTGAGCAGGGAGCCCGATGCGGGGCTCCATCCCAGGACCCTGGGATCATGACCTGAGCCGAAGGCAGATGCTTAATGACTGAGCCACCCAGGCGCCCCACACGGCGCCCCACACGGTGTCTGTTCTGACTTGGATCACTGTAGCAGATTGCTGATGGCTTGCGACGCGTGTGTCTTTTTGACTGTCAGGAGTCAGTGTTGCTATCTGTATTGTCACTCTGGGCAAAGGCTGGTGGTTCAGGAAACTCATGAGAGAGAGAGAGATCGGTCAGATGATTAGAGCTAGTGCCTACAGAGCATCCAGAGAGCATCTCAGATGCTGGCAAGTCCTTGCTTCTTTGGGCTTGCCGCTTGTGAGTTGGGCCCCCATGATGTTCAGATGTTACACGAAATAGACTAAAATGAACCCCTTTCAGTGTACTGTTCTGTGAATTTTGACAGAAGCACTCAGTTGTGTAACCACCCCTATGTTCAAGACCCAGGACATTTGATCACCTCCCCCTCGAAACATTTCCTCCTCTTTTGCCCAGTTTCTGGCTACTGTGGCCCCCTCTGTTTCCATCACTTCCTTTAGGTTCTGAAAAGCCCCCTTGCCGGAAGTCTTGAAATTCACTAGGAAGCTTTCATTGTTACACGTGTCTTCATGTGGCCGTGACCTCCCGCGGGATTTGGGCTCTGGTCGGTCTGTTTAGCAGAGCTTCATGGGCTGCTTGAGGCAGAGACCATGAGCCTGTGCTGGGACTTGGTACAGAAGGTTCTAATCCTGCTTTTCAACTCTCTCAGGAGCCGAGGCTTGGTTGGGAGATGAAGCACACAAATAAAAAGTTACAGGAAGAGATACAGTATTACCTTGGGATGAGGCAGAAAGTCAAGAAGTAGAACAAGGTTGTGTCATGCTGTAGTTTCAGCTGAGCACTGGGGACAGTGAGGGAGAGGCGCTCTGGAAGGAGAAGTCCTTCTGTTCTGGGGTGGTCAGGAGAAGGCTCCAGAAAGCAGAGGCATTCTGAACACTGCCTTTGCTCACCCCCCTCTTCCAGCCCATGTGCTCCTGCCTCAGTGAAACCTCTGAGTCTTCAGACTGGAAAAAAATACTCCACTTTCTCAACTCTTTTCATATGGTCTCTCCCTGGCCGCCTTCCCTTCTGCTTCTTTTCACAGCTGTCCTAAACTTAACTTCTGGAGCATTCTGTGCTGGCCCAGAGCCCCACCAGAGTTCTCACAAACCAGGCCCTTGACTGGGTTGATGGTGCTCTGCCCCTCCTCATACTTGACAACAATGTCCCTCACAAAGTAGATGCTCAGTAAATCTTCTGTGAGTTGAAAGACTGGCTGAGTTGGGCACTGTGAGGAGAAGCAGCGAGGGAGAGACTTCCTGGTCAGAGCAAGGGGCTGTGAGGATAGGAAGACACTTGAGTTGCTGCCGTTATGTGTGCTCCCGGCTCGCTTGCGGTCTACTTGGAATGACAGGGCAAAAGAGAAGTGAATTTTAGAGGGTTGCAAGTGAGAGCGGCTTTGATTTAAATCGAGTTTATAGAAGACCTCAGTCGCCTCAGTGGGCAGTGACTATCTGTCGCTTGTCGCCAAGCCCTCCTCAGACACATGCATGCACACCCTGTTTGCTTTCTATCCACCAGCTGCTTTTAGCCACTTGGGAATTCTTGTTTTCCTGCCATTTTATCTTCCAGGGGAGAAGAGGCAGAAGAAACTTGAAAGAGGTCAGTGTCTGCACTCAGTCTGGGTCTGGTGAACAGCATAACTGATGGTCTTCGTGTTCAAGTAGGATAGGTTAAGGGATAAAATAAGAATTTGGGAGACTGGGATGCCTAGGTGGCTCAGTTGGTTGGACAACCGCCTTCGGCTCAGGTCATGATCCCGGAGTCCTGGGATCGAGTCCCGCATTAGGCTCCCCGCACCGCGGGGAGTCTGCTTCTCTCTCTGACCTTCTCCTTGCTCATGCTCTCTCTCACTGTCTCTCCCAAATAAATACAAATAAAATCTTAAAAAAAAAAAAGAATTTGGGGACTACTTGCCGCTTATAACCTGCCTGCCTTTTCTTTAGTTGTATTCCCCCCCTGCCCAGGAGAACCTGAACAACACTCCATTTCCCTTCCTCTCTGAGGAGGTGCTGCGGCTCTGTGGACAGTTAGCACGTCCCCACATCTCCTTCCCCCAGCCTCTTGGGTGCCTCCCCTCTCTTCATTCCAGAACCCGAGAATTCTCACTCCCCTCTCAAGGCTTCTCTGAATAGAATCAGGTCATGTTCTCTTTACCTCGTGCTAGTCATTTCATCTCTCTCCAAAAAGCAATTAAAACAGGAACTCATTTATAAACAAAAATACTGGAGCAATTAAAATACTGAGTGGTTAAGACAAGAACTTGTCCACGATGGCAGACTTCTGAAGAAGATAGGGACGTGGTGGCCTTTTAGCCTAACCTGATGGTCAAGAAAGCGGGAGGGAAAAGGAGCTCTGCTCAGAACCTGAGCTGTGTGACTTTGGGGGAGTTAATCTACCTCTCTGTGCCCAAGCTTTTTCACTGATAAAAGGATTAGGATGGCTTGCCTGTCATTCCCTGGGGGCGGGGGGGGGGGTATGTTTAAATAACTTACACAGGCCTGAGTAAAACATTGATTATGGTGGCCAAGTATTTTGAGGCCCTTGGGGAAACATTGTGATTGCTTTGTTGTTTCCATTTGTTTATCGATGCCAGTTTTCAAGGATACCTCATTCAATCAGTTGCCAACGAGGTATAAGGTCAGTTCTATTTAAAAGTAGGGGAGGGCATTAAGGGCTTTCAGATGAACACAACAGTGAGATACCACTACGGTGAAAACTCCGAGAGGTTTCAGAGTGGCCAAAGTAGGAAAATAGTGACCACACCAAAAGCTGGTGAGAATGTGCGTGACTCGGGTCATCCTTACGTTGCCGGGGATGTGAACAGTGTAGCCACACCAAGCAGTAGTCTGGCGGTTTCTTATAAAAGGAAACGTGAAGTTACCATGTGATCCAGCACTCTTGGGCCTTGATCCCAGAGAAACGGAAACTTACATTTATACAAAACCCATACACCCATGTTCTTGGCAGCCTTATTTGTAATAGCCAAAGAATGGAAATGACCCGGAAGACCATCAGTGAGCTGACTAGTTAAACAGACTGTGGTATATCCACACTGGGGAATATTACACAGTCGTGGAAAGGAACCAACTATTAATATGCACTGACCTGCGGCAGGGTTGAATTTCCAGTGAATTAGGCAGAGTGAAAAAAGCTGCTCTCTCAAGGTTACTGGGTGAGCTTGTTTATGAAACATCCTTGAAAGGACAAAAATTATGGAACTGGAACATGAGTGGATGTCAGGGGTTGGAGACGGTGGGGAGGAGAGGCCGACAGAAGGTGGGGATAGGTGATGCTTGTGATGATGGATCTGTTTTGTAATTTGACTGTGCTGGTGAACACATGAGATGACATATGTGATCAAATGGCATAAAACTACACACACACACACACACAAACACACACACACACAGGATTACGAGTGAGACTGGGCAAATCTGAACAAAATGTGTAGAATGTTACCAGTGTCAGTACCCTGATGCTGCGCTAGAGTTTTCCAAGATGTTTCCATTGGAGGAGACTGGATGAAGGGCACCCAGGATCTGTCTCTATGATTTCTTCCAGCTGTATGTGAATCTACAATGAACTAAACGACTAAAAAGTTTAATTAACAAAAAGTTGAGGCAGGATTCAGAAGCTGGTGGTGGGAATTCATCTTCTCAGTGTCCTAGTTAGCGGGTGTGAGGCTCGCGCAAGCATTCTGGCCCATCGTCTGGTATTTCCTCCCCTGGTTACGTTGCCTGGAGGATAGGAAAGGGCTGGGAGCACGAGCAGAGCCCCCACAGCTTGAAATGATACAATGGAGTGCATTCTGGTGGTCCTTTCTCCTTAGTAAGATTTGATTTTGTCTCTCTGGACCCAGGACCTGGCACACAGCAGCTTCCTTTGGAGCAAGAGCAGAGGACAGAAATGGGTCAAGTTCAAAGCACTGTCTGTCTGGACTTAGGGCTAGTTCTGGGTGCAATCCCTGGTCCTGCAGGCTTGGCTATGACTGGATTGAGTTTGGGACATTGCCACATGTAAGCACCATGGGCCAGCATGCTGGGAATGGCCCCGGGGAGCCAGATTCCTGGCAAAGCTGTTTCTCCGGAGATATTAACACAAAGCTAAGGCTGGGTTCTTCAGTTTCATGGCCGATGATGTATGGTGACTGAGAATTTGATTCCTGACTCTTCAACTCTTTGGGGAAAGGTTGTCTTTCTTGAGAGGGCCTGCTGTTGTGGGGAGTCAGGCATCAGTGCATTATGGCTGTCTTGTCTTTGAAGTTGTAGGACAGTCACACCTGGACAGCAACATCGAGGATCAAGAGATTGTCGCTAATCCTCCGGACATCTGCCAGGTTGTAGAGGTGACCACCGAGAGTGACGAACAGCCGGTCAGCATGAGTGAGCTCTACCCTCTGCAGATTTCCCCCGTGTCTTCCTATGCAGGTAAGAGGGTCAGAGGGAACCTTTAGAGCTGAGCAAGGTTCAGGGGTGTGGTGCAGCCCCTCCCATGGGGCCAACCACTTTACCACACAGCAAAAAACCTTTCCTCCATCCTGCGAATTATTCTTGTTTTATTTTCTCCATGAACATCTTCTTGGGTACTTGTGTTCTCAGAAGACTATGGGCACAGCATTTCTTGACTGGATCACTCATAACATTTTCATGCAAGACTAACAATTTTTCTTTGGAGAAGTAGTTCATCGATGTCTGTTTTATTTGCATAAATTATCAGAAATCCAGAAGGGTGTTTTCAGTGGAATCTGAGTCGGACCAAGCTGGATAGAACCTCAAAGAGCTCCTTCAAATTTTTGGAAGTGAAGGCAGGTGTCCTAGGGTCACGTGGCCAGTGAGTGTTTGGGTCAGGACTTGAACTCAGCCTTGAGACCCAGAGCCTCATTCCATTCCACCGTGTTTACTAGTTCCCACTTATTTTCCCCTTCTCTTTCAATTCAGTGCAGCTTCTCATCAGGCCAGGTGCCTGGGCCCGGCTCTGATTCCCTGGGGAAGGACCACATAATGACCAGGAATCGACTCAGGCAGTCCTAGGATTAGAACTGAATTCAGGCGGCTCTTGCATCTTCGCAGAACAAAGTGGTAGCTCCCTAGTCTACCACCATTACGTCATCTTACGCTCTCCCACAATCTCCACTTCATTTTCTGGGGACTCGGTTATAATTAGAAATATAAATTCTGAGTCAGTGTTACTGCTTGCAAACATTAAAAATAGAAAACAGAGGCCCTGTACCGAGGAACTGTAGTCCGCTCTTGTACACGTTCAGGAATCTTCCCAGTGTCCATTACGTGCCTCCAGACAGTGTCGTTTAGTTTGGGTGCCCCTCCGGTGGCTGGCACACAGTCAGTATTAGAATTAGTTTGCTTCAAATGACAGGGTCTTCATGAATTGTCAACCACTGACCAAACCTTCAATTTTCTGAACACCAACTTTATGTATTTTTAGCTGATTTTTTAAAAATTGCGGTTAAATGGACATAGCCCAGAATTTGCCATTTTTGCTATTTTTAAGGGCACATTTTGGTGGCAGTAAGTGCACTCGCCTTGTTGTGCAACCATGACCACCATCCGGCTCCAGAACTTTCTCATCTTACACAACTAAAGCTCTGTCCCCGTGAAACACCAATTCCCTCTTCTCTCCTCCCCCTACCCCTGGCAATGCCCCACTCTGCTTTCTGCCTCCATGAATCTGCTACTCTGGGTAGGTCATGGAAGTGGAATCATACCGTGCTTGTCCTTTGGTGATGGGCTGATTCCGCCTAAGGTCGTCAAGATCCTGACTTTCTTCTATGCCTAGAACGTAGAAGGAACGTGAGAGCGACTCTTGGCTACAGGAAGCCTATAATCTGTTAAAGAGGATAAGCTGGTCACAGGTTGTTTCATCATCACATTTTGAGCCCCTACCTGTTTGAGATCCTTGATGGTCTTTGCCAAGATATAAACTCCTATTTGCTGCAGGGTTATGGTGCCCTGGGAGCTGTGCCCCATCAGCCTAGGTATCATTGTTAGTCCCTCTTTAAAAATCAGGGAGCTAAGGCCAGTGTGGGTAAGGCAGCATGTCCGGAGAAGAACATGTCACTGGTACCAGAAGCCTGTGCTCAACCCTTCCCCAGTAACCCTTCCCCAGACACGTGCCCAGGGCTCTGTGGTGCAGAACGCATCCTCGTCCCCCATCTTCAGGACCCACCAAAGGGGCCAGAGTAGCATGTTTATGCCTTCGTTTTACAGTTGAGCTAACACTAGGCTATTTTGCTTACTTTGCACAGCTATGGCTGGAAACGTGTGACTTTCTCCTCCATGGTGCCGCTGTGGGCATTATTCCAACCCATGTGGCTGTTTCAAATTTTTGCAAGAGTTGGAGCTTCAGAACCAACTTCTCTGTGTATCTGTTACAGCCTTCCTGAAGCCTTCTGGAGGCTTCTGCAAAGACGTCGTCTTGCTGTTCTGCCCTCAGTGGCATTTTGCCTCAGCAGAAGAATCCCAGGAACAGCTGAGCCGTGCAGAGAGAGATGAAAATTTCATTACCCTTTTCAGGACATTTGCATAGATTAGAAAAGAAGGATTGCAGTGCCAGCCTGGCAGGCAGCAGGAGTTTTGTCGGAGGCTGGCTCTTCAGTCTGGCCTTTAGTTCTCTCCCTTGTTTTCATTGTCTGAATTCTCCAGAACCTTCTGGAGTGAGGCGTATTGGTAGGAGCCAAGATGTTTCATCGCTGCTGCTTTTCCAGAGCTTACAGACCTGGAGTTTACCTGTTAGGGACCATGGCCGGTTGAGATCTTTTGGTCGAGGAACTTTATAGCATTGTGCTAGGAAAGGCAGCTTTTGGGTTGTCATTCACCCCTCTTACTGCTTGTCTGTTTTTTTGTTTTTGTTTTTTGTTTTGTGTTGTTGTTGCTTGGTTTTTGGTTTGTTGTTTTGTTGTTGTTTTGGGGTATTTTTTGGGTTATGATAAGTTTCCTTTGTTGGGGCTGAAATTCAACTGAATTTCAACTTCCTCTCACCATTTCATTCACTTGCTTCGAAAACTGGTATTTGGAGGCTGTTGTTTGCGAATTTTTTTTTTTTTTAATCCTCCCTGATCACTGAAGTATGATCCAGTGGTATTACAAAACCACAGTCTGTTTTGCAAGTCCATCTTCTCTATGGTCTAAGTGGTGAGCAAGGAAAGAGGCGGTTTCCCTGAGCGGAGGTGCTTGCATGGGATGTTTGAAGACAATATAAGATTCTCATTGGATGATTAGAACTTTCATGCCAAGAGATATCCCAGAGCCCAGCCTTGGGAAACTCCGGAGGATAGCCATTTTCTATTTCAAGGTCTTCTGCATAGTGGTCTCTTGCCTGATGTGTGTATGACCCCAAGATTTTACTAGATTATTGATGGTTTAATAAAAGAAACCCCAAGGAGGATTTTTATGGAGGACTGGGCGAGGGGATGGGGAAGAAAGCATAGTAGAAAGGATTAATTGGTTGTCACTGAGGGAGTGGAGATTGCCTCTTGACCAGCAATTAGCAATGAAGACTTTGAGTCCCCATGGAAACCAGAGAAACCTTGCCTTTTAATGAGTGGGGCAAAGGTAAAAGTGCTCTGAAACGAAGAAACCTCTGATTTGGACCTTTTGATTGAACTTTCTAGTGAGCTGAGGAAAAGGACCGAGGGAGAGGAATCCTTGCCAATCTTACTTGTAAAACTTGTTGAACAGGAGCCTTCCAGAAAATGTACCAGGATGTCAGAATGCAAAAAAGGCTTTCGCACTAAGCCTCCTGTCTCCCTCCCCAGAATGTTCCTGAGGTGGTTGAACAGTCAAAATGGGGCTGAAGGGGCGTGTGAAGTGAAGACTAGTGTCTCCCAGAACCGCAGCTCTGGAAGAAGGGCCTCTGAGATCAGCCCGTCCCGGGGTTGACCCCCTTCCCTCTCACCAGTCACTTTCAGGGACACTGGGGCCACAGTGTTAAAACGGAGCTACTCGTGTACCTGTGATAGGTACTCAACATACCTGCTTTTCCGCTTAGTCATGCCACACTACAGAAGCAACTGCAGTTTCTTTTTATTCCATTGTATTCACTACCAATTAAAAAAAAAAAAAACCAGATCTAAACTCTTCAAAAGGGAAAATGAAATAATAGTGCACGCTGATACTCGTCCGTGGCTTTGACTTGGACGCAGCAGCTGCCGTGCACCCACGTGCAGTATAGGAATGGGTGTTGAGAACAGCAACAGTGAAGGAGAAGCAGAGAAACAGAGGAACACGGGTCTGTGCGTGCCCAGCAAAGCCCCGGGAGCCAGTGGTGTCGGGGCAGCTGAGAGAGCCAGGCTTACTCCAGAGAGAAGGCTCTGGAGTCCTCAGGCTGGAGCTTGAGGCATCTCGTGCTCCTGGGGGAAAGGCACGCAGGACCATGGTTATAAGCAATGAAAGCTGGAAATCTCAGCTTGCTAATATGGAGAGCCTTCAGAGTCACTCCAAAAGCAGGTGATCTTAATTTGGAAGGCACGCTCTTGACGAACATTTACATTAGCCGAAAATGTCAGTTCAGAACATGGATGTCTTTTTTTGTCACAGACTGGTTCCCTGAAGCTTTGAAAACTGGATCCTTAAGGGCAGTAAGCATGCCGGTCATGTTTGTGGTCTCTGCGGGGTCTTACCAAGGAGTCTGCCCAGGCTCTGCCTTCCACCTCCTCCCGCAGCTGGGATTGGGGTTGGGGCTGGGGCTGGATCCCAGAACCTTGGTGGGAATTGCTCATTTCCATGGATTTCCAGCTGTCCCTGCTCCCCCCCCCCCCCACCAGGTCTGTTGGCGTCTGTTTGTTTGTTGCTATTCAAAGGGGGAAAAGGACCAGAAGATGACGGTATTTACGGAAGGTCATTAGGAGCAAAGAGGGTCTAGACATGTATTGGGAGGAAGAGGAACCCTGGCTTCAGGGCACAGAGAGAGCTAAGCATAAAAATGGAAAGGGGATCTTGAAATTTCAGCCGGGGTGGCAGGACCGCAGCGGGAAGCGGAGCTGTTGTGTTCTGTGCCCGGGGCCCTGGAGTCGGACGTGCAGTTTTGTTTTCTGTCCTCCGTGCTGACTCAGGCCACAGCTTTGGCAGGGTTTTCAACATCTCTGTTCCTCATTCTTCCTGGGAGTGGCCATCCTGATCGCTGCCTCTGTGGGATACTGGGCCAGCATGAGGGTTAGTGAAGCAGGGTTTCTACCTTGCTGTGCGCTTGGCTGCTGTCGTCCATTAGCATTGTCATGGCATGGTCAGCTAAGACGAAGCCTTCGCCAGGGGGCTGTTGCTCCCAGCTAGGAAGGCTTTGGGGAGGTCTGAGGAGAGGCGAGGCCAGGCCCGAGCTCTGCTTGCTCCCAGTGGGCCCTCTGGGCTCACTCACGCCCAGGGGACGTCCCTGGAGAGTGGCTGAGGATGGTCAGCGTTCTCCTTTTCATTGGTGAAGGGATGGACCCTGGGGCTCACTTTGGCCATTTGTTCTTTAACTTCTAAGTCCTATGGGGCTAGTGCTCTGAATGGTTGAAACGGCTCTGTCTGGGCCGGGGCATCTGGTCCCTGCTGTGCCACCAGCCGGATGGGAGACTGGAGGTCAGCTGCTCTGTAGGTTTGGGACGGAAAGAGGTAGAAGGTGCTAGAGTACCTGAGCTCTTCTGCATGAGGGGCAGGGGGTGGCCGTAGGAGCTGCTTCCCACTGAGGATCTCTGCAGGGGTACAGCCCTGGCCCCCGGCTCTCTATGAACGTTCCCCGGGATGCTCTCTGTAGGCCCTGTCTGCAAAGGAAGGACCCAGACTCCGGGATCCCTAAGGCTCAGTGTATTTCTCTACCCTCCGTGCTTTCATTTCCCACTGCTGTAGACACTGAAGAGCTGCCCACCATTAATTTTTTATTTAAAGAAATGACAAATATTTTAAAAAATTAAAAATTTTAACTTAAACTTTTCTATTAAAAAAAATCTTGTATTATATGTACAGATGATGTGTAATCACTAGCTATTGACTCTGACTCTGTTCATCTAGCCTGTTGTGCAAAGCCAATGCTGAGCAAGGCTGAT
This sequence comes from Mustela nigripes, assembly GCF_022355385.1. Classification (NCBI taxonomy): domain Eukaryota; kingdom Metazoa; phylum Chordata; class Mammalia; order Carnivora; family Mustelidae; genus Mustela; species Mustela nigripes. Next base: position 14,371,654 of record NC_081574.1, on the reverse strand, counting down.
GAGCTCAGGACGAAGGTGTGCTGTCGCGCATTGAGTGTACGCTGTGGGCCCGGCCCTGTGCTCGGGCTTTTCCCACACATCCTCCCACGGACTCCTCACTCAGTCCTCTCTGGAAGATGTTCATACTCGCATCTTAGATGAGGAAGCTACACTCTGTGGAGTCAGCGAGGCTGTTCTGTGTCTCACAGCTGGCACACTGGCTCAGGATGATAAGCGAATTAGTTACCTGTTGCTGCATCGCAACATAACCAGAAACTCGGTGGCTTCAGACAACATGCATTTATGATCCCAGCGCAGCTTCTGAGGGTCGGGAGTGCAGGCATGGCTGAGCGGGCTTCTCTGCTCAGCCCACTGCATGCACAGACCTGTGGTCAAGGCGTGGTCCGGGGCTGCTAGCTCGTCTGAGGGCAGAATGGCGGGAGGAGGTCTACTTCTAAGCCCACATGATTTGGGGTAGAACGTAGGCGTGGGTTGTTCAACTGAGAGCCTTGGTTTCTTGCCAGCTGTTGGTCAGAAGCAGCTCTTAGTTGTTTTTGTTTGTTTTTTGTCATGCAAACCTTCCCAACATGGCTCCTTGTTTCCTCAAAGCCAGCAAGGGAGGAAGTCTCCTCAGGAAACAGGGCTCAGTTACTTAATTTAACACCCATCGCTCGCTGTGTTCTTTTGCCTCAAAGCGAGTCACAGGTCCCAGCTACCTTCCAGAGGAGGGAGTCCCAACAGGCGAGTAGACACCAGGAGAGGAGGATCATGGGAGCCCCTCAGAATCTGTCCACCACCGTAACCAGGGTGGAAGAGGCAACTTTATAAACCCGAGATAGAAGTGTGAAAGAGATATGAGGTGAAGGAGGGATCCAAGTAAGTGGGGATGATCCCGGAAGGCTCTGAGTCGGGACTGACGTGAAGTGGGAGAAAGCTCACGTGGGGTGTGTGGATAGAGGAAAAGGGGTGAGCAGAGTCCTGGGAAGCAGAGCGCGGATTGGCACCGCGGGGGCCGACACCCCAGTCCTGGGAGGTTGCTGCCGTGAGAAGACATAGCCTGGCCCTCGGAGAGGGAGCTACCCCCGACTCTAAAACCTTTCTCCGATGAACCGCCAAAATCGGAGAAATAAAATCCACTGTAGCATCTCCCAAGTACACATGTGTATGGAGCCTCACAAAGGGGGGTGAAGGTCATGAGTTCACCGACCCATTTCTCTTTTCTTAAAAAAAGAAGTGTGGATATATTTTATAAACACTGCCTAAGCCTCACCACGGTTTGAGCGGCAGGAATGATGGCCCTGTGTTTTTCTCTCTGTGAACAGAAAGCGAAACTACCGATAGTGTGCCCAGTGATGAAGAGAGCGTGGAGGTAAGCATGGCGGCCACCGCGTGGCTCCAACAGATGCTGTGGGAAAGCGTGCCCCCCCCACCAGTTCCGGTTCCTTGCTGCTGGTTACATTTCTCTATGTCCGATCATGGGTTCTACCAGAAGAGTTTGTGTTGGTGGTAGGGGTGTCAGTGTCATCAAATACACATAACATGAAAATTGACCATACTTTTGGATTTTGAATTCTACATTTAAGCTTTGGGGGCTGAATGGAAGGAGAGAGACAGTAAGGTGTTCCTTTTAGGAAAAGAGGCTATGACGGCAGGAAATGGAGACTGAAGTGAGGCCATTGTTGATATTGTTGATATTCTCACCACTGTACACATCCCAATTCACCCGCATAACAGAAGGGCCGAGTGGCCAACATCAGTGACTGGAAGTCACCGTCAGAAAGGGCTCAGCAAAAATATCTCCACGTGTACCTGGGGTCTCCTCCCTCGGTGGTCCGTGCCCAGAGGCTAGCTGTGTGTTCAGTCCGGATTCAGAGTCTCCTGCTTCCCATTCCCCTGCTCCAGGCTGAGCTTACACAATGGCAGGAAATGGCTCTAACTGCCTGCTTCGCGTCTGTGTTTGAGAGAGAAAGAGAGAGAGACTGACTGATGGTGGTTTCAGTTCATGATTTCCCGGTGTACTACACACTTCAAGTGGAGTCCAGGAACTCCGAAAAGACAGGAAGTGTAGCTGCTCACAGACATTCCAACCCTGTTTCTTCCAGGTCAGAAATTCCAGCTCCCCTGAGTGAAGTCACCCCTGAGACCCCCTGTTTGCTTGGCACGTTGGAGCTCTAAATCCGCACCCGTTTGAACACAGTGGGAAGGCATTTGCCCTCTGAGTTCCTCCTCACTTCCCTTTCTCTGAAAGCACAGATTGACTCAAAAGACTGGACTAGGCCGTGAGGGAGGAAGCAAGACTCTAGGACAGACCAGCCAGGATGACCTAACACCTACCTCCTGATCAGGCTGGGAGGCCAGAGGAGAGGGGAACCGGAAACCGACTTGCTGCCTTGTTTTCCTGCCTTCATAGAACTGTTTGGCCTGTTTTTCTGGGAGGTAGCAAATGGGAATCGATAAAAACGGAAGCGAGACCACTGTTTGGGATGTGAGCAGCTGGGTGTGGGTCTCGGCTGAGGGACGTCAAGTCGCTAAGCTTCTGTTCATTCCATGCCTCTTAAGAAACTCAGTTAACACACCAACATGTGGGCACAGGGGGCTTTTTTTTTTTTTTTAAGCCATTCGATAGAAGGCAAAGGAAAAAAATACGTCTCTTGATTCTTTTCTTTGAAAGGGACGACCACACTGGCGGAAGAGGAACATTGAAGGCAAACAGTACCTCAGCAACATGGGGACACGAAGCACCTACCTGCTGCCCAGCATGGCGACCTTCGTGACTTCCAACAAACCTGACCTCCAGGTCACCATCAAAGAGGAGAGCTGTCCGGTGCCTTACAACAGCTCGTGGCCCACTCTACCAGACCTCCCCCTCCCTCCCTCTGTGACCCCAGCACCCAGCAGCAGTCGGCCGGACCGGGAGACTCGGGCCAGTGTCATCAAGAAGACATCGGATATCACCCAGGCCCGTGTCAAGAGCTGTTAGGCCTTCGACTTCCCCCAGTGGTTGTTGGGATTTCTTGGCTTTGTTTTGTTGTTTGTTTGTATTTTATTTTTTTCCTCTCTGACGCCTATTTTAGACAAATCTAAGGGAAAAAGCCTTGACAATAGAACATTGATTGCTGTGTCCAACTCCAGTACTGGGGCTTCTCTTAACTCAGGACTCCAGCCCATTGGTAGACGCGTATCTCTAGAGCCTGCTGGATCTCCCAGGGCTGCTCCCTCAAGTTCAAGGACGTCATAGGACCAACACTCACACGGGCGGCGAGGTGCTGCATTGCCTGCGGTCAAGGCCAGCATGGTGGAGTGGATGCCTCAGAACGGATGAGAAAATGTGAACTAGCTGGAATTTTTTATTCTTGTGAATATGTACATAGGGCAGTACTAGCGACGCGGCCGTCTGCTTCTGCACCTTATCTTAAAGCACTTACAGATAGACCTTCTTCTTGTGACCTTGCTCTATTTCTCAGCACATTCAGCGCCCCCTCCCCCCTCCCCACCATGGCCCTTTGTCCCGCTTCCCGGCCCGTCCCATCCAGTTCCTTTCCTCCCTTTCCTCCCCGCAAAGGCTGTGTTCCACATCCCTGAGGAGGAGGAGGAGAAGAAAAGGAGCTTCTCCACGGAGATCCCATTTTTAAGACTGCTTTAAAAGAAAAAACAAAAAGAAAGAAAGAAAAAGAAAATCTAATCTGCTGTGCTTGAACGCCACGCGGTACAAAGGAAAACTATCATGGAGATATTATGCAAATTCCCAGATTTGAAGACAAAAATATTCTAATTCTAACCAGAGCAAGCTTTTTTATTTTTTATACAGGGGAATATTTTATTCAAGGTAAAATTCTAAAGAAAATATAATTGTTTTTTATCTTTTCTACAGCAAATTTATAATTTTAAGATTTCCTTTTCTTGTTTATCAGCAGTTGTTATTACATCCTTGTGGCACATTTTTTTTTTAATTTTGTAAAGGTGAAAAGGCTTTTATGAGCTCATGTAGCAATCAAATTATCCTGTGGATTGATAATAAATGAATATGATATATAGTTAAATTTTTAATGGGCATCATGCCTGACTTTGTCTGTGTCTGCTTGAGAGTACCACCATGGGACAGGGGTGGCAAAGCGTCTGTGCTTCTTGGGGATCAAAACTTTCTCCCGTTTCAGCCACAAGAAGCCCCGAAAGGCTCCTGACTCCGAAGATCAAATAGCCTCCTGTTTTGAGTGTTCGCCCCGAGCCAGGTACTCGGCTGCACGTTTGGATGAGCTACCTTCTTCACTCATCAAGGTCATGTCCCAGATAGGGACTGAGCTCCATTTCACGTGGAAGAAATGGAGGCTTCAAATAAAAAATGCCTTTCCTCAAGGTTACCTGGGTAGTAAGAGTCAAGGGCGTGAGTGAAGGCCAAGTTTGGTGTGATTATGGAGGGGGTCCAAAGCCAACCCACTATGTCCTCTACTGTGGGCACATTCCACCCACCTCTGTGCTTTTCCTGTTCTTGTCCATGGGCTTATATGTATGATGAAAACTTTGTATTTATGTCCCATAGCAGGCCCACTGGCAAGATGTTTCCAGGAACAGGAAATACACGGTGGGCTTCTGGTCTACCTCAGTCTACTTTCCAGGACCCAGGGCCCCAGAGAAGCCGTCTTTGGTTCTTAGGGCATGTCTTTCTGCATGATAGAACTCCAGACTCCATCACCCTTTTGTCATCTCAAGGTGCGTCCCTGACCTTGGGAGAACCACTGCACGAACCTCTCATGCGTCCATGATGTCTATAAAATCAGAAAACCAAGACTTACCTGCCCATCTACTCCTGGGCGTTGTGGAGGAGATTGCTAAATTAATCTTTGAAAAGGTTCTTTCAGTGAAAGGACAGAGAGCTATTTTTATGCTTTTCTCCATGTGTGGCTGCAGACATAATTAGTGGTCATAAAATTATCCAGCTCAGAACAGAAATTAACCGAAGCATTTTACTGGTTGATGTGTTGGGTTGAAATGCCACATCTTGATGGTTGACTGCTTCCATGAGGAACCCTTTTGTTGACTGTGTGTTTACCTCAATTTCATGGGGAAGCCTCACTTTCTTAGTGAAAAAAACCCTGAAGAGGAAGGAGATGCTCCCAGCCTCTTAAGCCCTCCGTTCTTCAGTGAAGACCTGCTCTTCTCCCGAGTCCTAAATAAAGAAGCCCTGTTTCTTGTGACTTCTAAGTCCTCTTATTTAGTCATCCTGTGTTAAAATAAATAGAAAAAATAATAGCAGAAAGTGGCCCTAAGCCACGTGGTCTGGCAGTCAGAGGGTTAAGGGTGGCTCCTGATCCCGAGCCCCCTTGCCCCTTCCGAAAGCGGAAGACAAGCTAGTTCTACGAAGCCCAGGGTTGACGTGAGGAAGAAAGGCAGATGAGATGGGGCATCTCAGGGATGCAACCCTCAGACCTTGTTGTTGTCAGTTAGAGGAAGTACTAGGGACACGTGCTTCATTTGGCCAGCGTCTGTGTGAGCTGATAGGCTTTTATGATAGGTGTGTGTGTGTGTGCGTGTGGGGGAGGATGTGTGTGTGTCAGTAGCAAGTTCAATGTTAGCAACCTTTGGGACAATCATCTCCATTCTCTGCAGCTGGCGCTCGGTTCTCTCCCCTGATAACAGGAGCTTGGTATAGCTGTGAACTGTGAGTCCAGTGACAGCAACTTCCTCCCAGTCAGAAGGCTGAGAGAACCCAGCCCATCCTCGAACTGCAGAGGGCTTCCAGAACCCCATTTGCAAATATCTAAATAAATCCGTGCTCAAGCGTAGCATTTTTTCAATGTTTGGATGAAGTAGCTGGCCAAAGGAGGTGTTTAGTCTATTCAAATGTATTTATAGAGAAGAAGAAATACACATGGATAAGAAATACACACAAATCCACTGGACATCAAAACCCCCAAACGGTATCCATCCCTTTATCTTCACATCTAAAATATATTAAAACTATCAGGGACCCGCTCCTGAGGTAAACATTTTAGGAATAAGGAAGATTATTAGGGATTCAGTCTCAGGATGCTGAATTTTAAAACTTGTGCTTTTGGAAATATTTTGAATGTGAATGAAAATGATGTTAGACCCCTGCGGCCTCCCTGCTGCCCTAAGCCGGGGAGAGGGACCATTAGACATTCCATTTGCTTGAGGCCATTCTTTGAACGTTGAATTCATTAGGTTTTTTAAAAGCCCCTGTTATTCTAGCTGTGGACAAACAGATCCAGATAAAAGGTGAGAATAAGAACCCGGCTCTTCTGCCAGATTTCTACTGAAGAAAGACAAAAAGCATGCTAGGAAGGTTTTCAAGGAGGTAGCCAAGATGGGTCCCTGGCATGCAATGCCAGATATCCGATGTCTCCGTACTAGTTTTGGTTTAGAAAGAAAACAGAAGCAGAAATCGATTTTGACCTGGTGGTGTTCAGCTACCTCATGCTAAAACTCCACGCAGTGGCATAACCAGGGCCAGGATGATCAGAGCCAGCGGGACCCGACCCACAACCAGCCAAGGGGGCCAGGAGCCAGCTCACCATCTGTTGCCAGGGCAGTGGACCCCTCCCCAAGAGCGTCACGGCCCGAGGGACTGTAAGCATCTCAGAGCGGCATCTCAGTCACATCTGCATCCCAACATGAGGAACAAGGTTGGCAGTCACCCCCAGAACCTCCTCTCCTTCCATGGATCAGCCATCCGAGTATCAAGAGAACAGGGCTGGAATTCTTGGCTGCGCCCCCGGGGAATGTGGCCAGTTACAGACCAGGAAGTGCCAGGGGAAATGTTCCCTCCTGAGGCTGCCTGGTCTCGGAGTCCCAGCCGGCCCCTCTGGACACTGACCCTGGCCCCTGCCGCAGATCGGGGACCCCTAGCTGCGCTGTGGGGACAAATGAGGGTTTGTAGAGGTTTCCTCCTATGGCCGCACCAGCAACAGGTGCAGGGGCTCCGGGTCTCTCCTCCTGAAAATAGTGCCAGGAAGGAAGGAAGTGGCCAGGCCTAATAGCTGGTTTTAGCAGAAATGTTAAGTCTGTCCAAGAACTTGAGTCATGCTGTGGAAGGATCAAGATGTAGGACATTTCAGAGTGCACACGGTCTGAAAAGCATTTTCTGGAGTTCTCTGACCAATTTCTTACCGAGAGAAGCTGCACGTGAACTTCTGTTGGTCTAAGCAAGCTGCTCTTTGGAGATTTGGTCCGTTTCTCTGGATCTGCTTGATAAACGCGTTGGAACGGAGAATGCTGGCTCCACGAGAGGTCCCACGCCGGGACCATGTAAGTGCCCCGCGGTGAACCCCTAACACACATGGTTGGAGAAACACCACCATCACACGCAGCAGTCTGCACAGCAAAAGCAGCTGATTTTAGTAACACGGCTGTTTTTGCAGGTGCAAAAAATTCCAGAGTGATTGCGCCTCTCGGTTTCAGTTTTGGTTGAGAAGAATGTTTTAAAATCTAAACACCCAAACACCCGTCCCCATGAATCATCAGGGAAAGAGAATACCCAAGATGTTCCATCTGCCGGGAGCCTGGGTCATAGATCAGAGAAAGCTTATACTCTCCAGATTCTCTCTAATGCACTAGTTCAAAGGTGCTGACATTTCCAATCGCCAAGTTATGTTTGAACCCACTGTCTGAAGTTTCAGGAGAACCGTGGCAGCTAAAGGGGGTGAGTTCCTTGGCATTAGGAAACTAATCTATCAGGAAATAGAAATGGCTTAGAAATAATATTGATAGGGGCACCTGGGGGGCTCGGTGGGTTAAAGCCTCTGCCTTTGGCTCAGGTCATGATCCCAGGGTTCTGGGATCGAGCCCTGAGTCGGGCTCTCTGCTCGGCGGGGAGCCTGCTTCCCCCCTCCCTCTCTGCCTGCCTCTCTGCCTACTTGTGATCTCTGTCTTTCAAATAAATAAATAAAATCTTAAAAAAAAAAAGAAATAACACTGATAAATATCCTCTAGGGGTGGCTGGGTGGCTCAGTCATTTAAGCCTCCTGCTCTTGGTTGCAACTCAGGTCACGATCTCAGGGTCATGGGTTCGAGTCCCATGTCAGGCTCCATGCTGGATGTGGAGGCTGGTTATAATTCTCTCCCTCTGCCCACACCTGGAAAAATAAAATAAAAATATTCTCTGAAGTTAACTCTTCTGACTCCCAAAGAGATTATGGACTTTGACTTCTCTTTTGTTCCCCACAGGATCTCGTGCTATAAATTCTGCAGCACCTTTCTTCTCCGCAAAGTTGACGAATTGTAGTTTTAATGCAATTATGAAATACAGCAGAGATTTCATTTCCCAGGCTGAGCTCTGGCACATCCAGGGGATAGACACAGGAATCGTGGTAAAAGTGTGAAATACAGCTCAAAGCCTTTGGCCAAATTCCACCTGATGGGTTCAGGGATCACTTGCAACACCGCCATGATATGGGAAGGAAACCACAGGCTGGTTTCATAGATTCAACACCGTGTACAATGTTCCCACTCTTTCCCAGGGCTGTTCTCAGTGTTAGAGAACTGTATAGACATGAACAAAACCAAGTCCTTGTTCCAGTGGAGCTTAAATTCTAGGAGGGGTGGACATTCAACCCATAAATCATCTCCGAGTGACAATAAACTATGGAGAAAAATAAAGCTGGATAAGAGAGATAGGGAGTGAATGGGGGATATTTAAACTTTCATTTTAGAGCTTAAAGGGTCAGTTGAAATAATGGCAGTTGCAAAGGCCCGCAGTTAGTGGGAAAGAAGGAAAACAGTGTGTATCAGCAGGGTTCAGTTGCAGGAAACAGAAACCACTCTAGCTATTTTAAGCAGAAAGGCATTGAACAGAGAGAAGCAGGTGTTTCTAGCATTGTGTGAAAGGCTGGAGGAGCCAACTTTCGGGCTGCTTCCACGTCTGCCATGGCTGTGAAGGTTGGCGATCAGGAGGCTGTCCCTGGAAACACATGGCTGTCCTAGAAATATAAGAATCAGGAAGTCCCTGTCACCCCATTCTGACTATCTCCTGGCACCCACTGAATTAGTGACCGGAAGCCCCAGTGTCTCCACAATCATGTTCGCTGAGGGTTATAGCCAAATCAGCAGGAAGGTGGATTTTGCTGCCATGCTGACTTCCGGTCTCATGCAAATGGATTTAATTAGTTGAACATCACTCACATTTAGAAGCCCAGATATAAAAAAGACTAGGAAACGTGGTGCTAGATTTCCAGGCTCTCCACTAGAGAAAGGCATACTAGAAGGAATTGGGAATGGGTACTCAGTGCCTACTCAGGATATCTATGCACCTCGAAGAAGCCACTCTTTACCAAGAACACCAAACAAAGTAGGAAATCCCAGGTAAGACTGTCCAGGGAATGGAGACTTCATCCTGTGTAGCCAGGGTATATGGAAAGGCAACATGGTGTAGTGGGAGGACGTTAGGTTTTTGAAATCAGATAAACCTACGCTCAGCTCTCACTTATTAATGACTTTGGGCAATCTCCTAAGATCTATGAGAAGTGGCTTCTTTGTATATAAAATGGGGTATTAGCACCTCACTTGGAAGGATGTTGTAAGCATTAAGTAAGATGATGCTATAAAAATACAGGGCATATTGCAGGCATTCAATTTGATCAACCATACAACTTGTATATAAAATAGCTAATATCCGTATTTTGGAGGGCTGATTCCAAATTACCCATTCTTTCCCAGACTTAGATTGATTCAAGGATTTACCACTGAGGATCCCAGAGCTCAAATGCATGACCCCAGTTTCTACGTAGCTAAAATCAGTAGGTCTCATTTTTTTTGTTTGCTTGCTTTTTAAGATCCTGGACCATCCTTTCTGGGGACAAGCTAATTCTATTAGTGGCTTAGAAGGAGCTAAGAAAACGGTCAGAACCTGCTGGTAGTTACTTTCAGTTTTAACAACATAGACCCAACCAAAATTTTTAAATGCCTTATAAAACCACCAAGTGGAATTAAATAAACTTTTGATTATTGAGGTGGCTCTGACTGGCTTCATTTGGGTCAGTAGAATAATACCCATCCAACACAGACCAGTGTGCTCTGTTTTTCCCACAAGATGCATGTGATGCTTGATGTTTGACTTAGCAATTTCAAAAGTAGGTATATTTCAACACACTTATAAAACAGCCTAATAAACAATTAAGCATTTGTGCTTTCTTGGTATATTCCTACCTACCCTCTCCTGGAATATTATCCCACCTTACGGATGGGACACGGAAACTTATATGGCAGATGCTTTGTCAGAGCCCAAACATATACCAGGTAGGAGGGCAGGAGTACCCTTCCAGGGCCTCTTTTTGCCTGAATTGATTAACACTGGGTCTGAGAAAGCTCTGGAAAAAGAGCTAGAAGAATGTGTCAGAGACTAGATCCTGTGATGTGACCAGCTGGAGCCAAAAGGACTCTGAAAGTGGTAGGTGAACAGGTGAGCTGCTCTCAGTAGTGTCAAGACTATTGCTTGAGGCTATAAGGACACTTGGCCATGCTTGAGCAGTGTGTATCTCCCAAGGAGAGAATGGGTGAAGGTGTGGAAAGCTATAACCTGAGAATGCATCACCCTCCTTATTTCCTTAGCTAGTGGTTTGATGAGCTGTGGCCTGACCCTGAGTGGCAGATCAAGTAGAATGACAAGAACTACCCTAGAAAGGACAGAGGCAGGAGGCCAGGAGAAGCTCTCAGACATTCTGGAGTAGGATCACATCAGTGGAACATGTAGCAGCCATAACCAAGGAATGAGAATTTGGCTAAAAGTCACAAGGCCATAGGGCTGGCAGCTGGCACAGGAAGCAGTAGCTCCAAGACTAAAAATGCCAGAAGTGTACTTAGTAGATTGGTACACAGAGCAGAGAACCCAAGATACTAGAGCCAGAGGGACCTCAAAAACTGGTGGTAGTAGTGGCAGGGGTTATGCTTCTGAAAGGCTTAGGTTGCATAGGCTGGACTTCCAAGTTTAGGACAGCTAGTCTATGTGGCATATGGCATCATTTGTATAAAGGCTGGGAAACATTGGGACATTCAGATTAAAAATGAATAATAAAAACATTGTAGTGTGACCATAATGATGTAAAAGTGTATTTCTTTCATTTCCTCAAGATTCTCAAGACTTCCCCCTCTTGTCTTTTTCTTCACTTTCAGAACTGCAAGGACCACCTCTGCTTCTCTGTGTGTCTGATTCTCTTCCAGAGGAATACTTCTCTTAGTGCTACATTGAAGACCCTACAGGGAATCAATACCACACACACAGGCTCTCTGAGGGAACTCTCTTGAAGGATGAGCTGCTTCCAGCAAAGGATAAATGGGGAAACTTCAACAAAAGCACTGATGATGAACATTGAATGTATGTAATTGTGTAGCAAAGACCAAAACAAGGATGGGGACATGATCAAATAATAGTATGTAAACAGGATGGATTCTGGCCAAGGGGGAAGAATGGTAGAAGAAGGAAAAGAGAAGGGACAATTGTCGCATTCATTATTCATTCTCTTGTATTAGTCATTCTATCAATGATATTGATAGTTATGGGGTAAAAGTCCTATCAAACCACTTAAAATGGACAGATCAGACAGTAACAAGTTAAGAAAAAGATAGACTAAAAGTATTACAAAAGGCATAAGTCTAGAAGTATCCAAATATTCCTGCATCAAAACAACTATGACAAAATATCTTGATCCAATATTACAGCTGCTACAGACAGTATTTGTGTCTCTCCACAATTCATATGTTGAAGCCTCTTCCTCCAGTAGGATGGTATTGAGAAGTGGGGCCTTGGGAGGTGATTAGATCATGAGCTCCCATGAATACTATTCATGTCCCGATGAGAGAGGCTCCAAAGAGCTTCTTCCTCCCTGCCGCCATGTGAGGACACAGCAAAACACAGCCATCTGGTGCCTTCATCTTGGATTTCCCTCCTCCAGAACTGTGAGAAATAAATTTCTGCTGTTTATAAGCCACTCAGTCTATAGTATTCTTGGTATAGCAGCCTGAATGGACTAAGGCAATGGCTCTGGAAATTACTCAGTTCAGGGATTTGGAGCAGAGGATGAGGAAATGTTCACACATGAGAATCTGAGGAGAGGAAAGTGTGTGTGTAGAAAGAAAACCGTGCTTTGTCTCATGGCTTTGATTTGGTTTTAGTTACCTGATTTCATCTATTTGGCATTTTATAAACATTTCAATAGTGTATGAGATTTTATGATGATAAAAGGAGAAAACAGGTTCAAAGGGACTAAGAAGCACTCATCAAGGGAGTTTCCATATTTGGAGGAAAAGTGCAGCCACATGAAATCAAATCTCTTCATACAGACCTTAAATTCAACAGGAAAGAAAACCATCCATGATTCATGACTTCAGCATTAGAAGAAAGAATACCTCAAACTTCAAATTACCGATAAGTAGAGAAATGAACACCTATCCCAAGAGAGTTCCTATCACTTGTCACTATAAGCTGGGAACAGAGTGTAGGAGAAAAGAGACATAAAATCTCTGGGGAAAAGAGTAAAGAGACACAGAAATGAACTAATGAGAAAACTTAGGATCTTGTAGAAATGACATATAAATATGGCATGATGGCTCTGCTCCCCCACTGTCCACTAATGATATTTTGCTCCACTGCACTGACAGCTAAGGACCGAGAACATTCTTGAATTAGGAACTCTGTTACAAAATGCCCAGGAAAATTAAAAAAAAAAAATCAACCTAACTCTGTAAAGAGTTGCTATTAGAAGAACACAGAAAATGAGAATCACAGCAATTGAACTGATAAAAATTCTCCACCCCAAACCAATCACAAAGCAGAAGAAAACTGTACAGTAATGCTCTCTTACTTCAGTAAGGGAGATATTTAGGAAAACACCAAAATCATAAACTTAAAAATTAAGGCCATACATGGGTACAAAATATGAAGAAATGCAATAAGAGTTGATTGACTTTGGGAAATAAACTGAAGAAAAATACAAAAACTTTTCAAAAATGAAGAACAAATACAAAGTGCTCAAAAGAAAACAGATTTGGGTGTTGCATGATTTCAGCATTGGAGGAGGGCAGATGAGTAATCAAGAGAATGAAAATAAAATTAAGAGAGGTGTTGCCAGGGTTGAAGACAATGTGATTGAAATGGAAGACAGGCAAATAAGGTCCAACAAACATACAGTAGCAGCTCTTGAAGAAGAAAAATAAAGCAATGAAGCATAACTATAATTAAAGAAAACTCTCCAGAAATAAGGAAAACTGTAAATCAGTATTTGAAAAGGCTACTGCATATCTAGGAAAATTTATCTAGAAAGAAACATTTTGAGACAGCTTCTAATAAACCATGAGATTTTTAAACACACACACACACACACACACATGGGCACACAATCCTCAAAGCCTGTATTAATATGCCTGTATTAATAATAGCATACCTCAAACTGGTGACTTAAAACAATGTAAATTTCTTTTTCTATGGCGCTGGAGTCCAGAAGTCCAAAATCAAGGCGTCAGCATGGCCGTGTTCCTTCTGAAGGCTCTAAGAGAGAATCCTCTATGCTTTTCTCAGCCTCTGGTGACTCCTGGTGTTTCTTGGCTTGTGGTAACATCACTCCAACCACCCTTCTGTCTTCATGTGGCCTTCTCCTCTTTGTCCCTCTGCATTTCTTCCATGGCCTCTCAAAATTATGCCCCTGTCCTTTTCTCTTATAAGAACATGTGTCATTAAATTTAGGGACCATCTGGGTAATCCAGGATGATCTACTATCAAAGCTCTTAATTACACCTGCAAAGACCCTTTTTCCAAATAAGGTAACATTCACATGTTCCAGGGACTCGGATAGAAATATCTTTTTAGAGTCACTCTTCAATCCACTACAGGGCCTCCTAACTAAATGGTCAAATCACTTATAAGGGTAAGAATATTAAACTGACATCAGACTTCTCATGAGTAACTTATAAAGCCAGTCAGCAAAGGACAGCATTCTTAAGAAGCCCAAGAACAAAGAGTGTGAGCCAAAGATTTTCTATCCATCCAAGCTGTCCTTCAAATACCAAGGTTAAAGGAAATGGTTTTAACCTGCAGTAATTCATAGAATACTGTACACATGTGCTGTAGGGCTTTTCTAGAGCAGAGAGAACATGTGCCAAGCACAAGCAAGGGGAGAGGCAGGCAGAGGGAGAAGGAGGCTCCCTGCTGAGCAAGGAGCCCAAGGCGGGACTTGATCCAGGAACCCTGGGATCATGACCTAAGCCAAAGGCAGACACTTAACCAATTGAGCCATTCAGGCATCCCTAGAGGAAGAGTTTTATCTGACCGAGAGATAACTGGAAAACTTTAGCCAGAGAATTACTGACAAAAATCTATTTTATGATGCAATTTTATCATATTAGCCTATCAATATTAGTTAATTATTATATGATCTATGTTGCAATATATTTAATTACACAGGTAAGATTAAAACAAGAGTGAGGATATGGTTTGAAGATCAGCATCTCTATATTTTATGTTTCGGAAAAGTAAAAACAAAAGAGCCAAAAAAAAAAAGGGAAGGGAGAGAAATAGGAAGGTAGAATAGTAAAATCGACAGTTGTATAGTTAATAAGTGAAGAAAGATACAAATGGACATACCAGACGGCAAAGTCTCAGTATGAAAAATTAAAGGAGATTAAGGGCACCATAAATGGAACAAATAGAAAGACAGCCATTGGAACAAACATACAAACATTGTGAAATAGCAAAAACAATGAAAAGAAAATAAATAGCAAAGAAAATATGCCCAACTAAGTAGGAAATACAGTAAATATAACACATGCCTGATTATACCACAGTTTAATAGGCTTGACACTAAACATGTAAATCATATTAGGTAATAGAATGGACTTTGCTGGTTTCTTCTCTTGTCTTGCTATAGGGACAAATGAGCCAATTCTCAGATGAGCTCACAAGACAAAAGCAGATCCCATATTATATTTAATAGACACACCCCAAACAGAGTGATTCAAAAGACCCAAAATAAAGAAATGGCCAAAAATACACCAGAAAAATAAAAACAATAAGAAGACAGGGTAATGACTCATAATAATTAAAGTGAATTCAGGCGAAAAAGCTTTAAAAGAGACCAAAAAATACACTTAAGGCTAATCACCACAATTCACAATGAAGGGAAATTATAAACATCTATGGACCACGTAATACAAAGACAACCAACATAAAGCAGAAATTACGCGAGATGAGAAGAGAAGAAGATGGAAAACAGATTTTAACATGACCCTATCGACATAACAGGTATAACGGAAGGAAAACAAAGATATAAATGTTTGGAACAACTTAATAAATAATACAGTAGAACTTGTATATATATTTAATACTGTGCTCTCATAATAGAGATTCTGTCTTCTTTTCAAACGTAATGAACATGGATTGTTTGGGGAACTTTGTCAAATACTTCTACTGAGAGTCGCGTTCAGTGAACCTGGGCAAGTCTGGTAGATGTCTGCGTTTATTGCATGAGATGCATGGGCAGACGAGCTCTTACTTTCCCGACACAACACAACGAATACCTCCTTTTGAAGGACAGCTTGTGGGATGCGTAAAGTATAAAATGCCTTCAGACAGCTGTGTGTAGGGGTTGATGACTCCTCCAAGTCTCCAGACCTCCCGAAGTCGTGCCGGGTGGTCTGCACTGTGGTCGGTGAGATGTCCGGGGTCATCCCATTGCCATTCGGCAAGGTCAGTGGCAAACTCGGGAAACTACAGGTTGGTCGTATGTGTCATGTAGGCAGGAAACAAAAGCTGAGTGCGGCTCCCACAGCACAGAGACCACGTACCCTGAATGCTTCCACGTGGTTTTGTCCCGTATTGTATTGTGAATCCACAACTATTTATTTTGACATTTAGTAATTCTTTTTTTTATAATAAACAATTTGGAGAGCAATATGAGTTTTACAAAGTACATGCTTAGTGAAAAAAATATTAGTGATTTCCTGATTCTCAAGGAAGTTATGATGAAATGTTATCGACACCAAATTTCTGCTGACATTTACCATCCAGCAAAGGACAGACCGCAAGAAAACCTGTGGACGAAATTGTCTTAAGAACGATCAGCATCAACGTCAAAAGTTAGTAATTATTTTGAGAGGATTGTGCTTGAAGACGGCCATCTAACACAAGTAGGTACAAAAGATGCGTTTCTGTATATCACTGTGACGCAGTGCTGACTTTTTATTTACATCAAAGGTCTGTTCTTCTTAAATGATGTTTTTCATTTTCAACGGCGGTGCCCCTGGGAAGGGCCATCGGTCTGGGGGCTAGCACTGCTGCTCAGCCTCGGCCGTGCCGGTGGCCAGAAAATTCCTTGACCTCCGAGTGTGCTGTGCCATGCAGAGACAGTGGGTAGGAAAAGAGGTCCTTTTCTCGTAAAAGAAATCAACCAGAATAAGTAAGAGATATCCAAGAGCTTGCGTCAATGTAGAGGATTTCATGGTCAGACGTGAGAGGAAAGGGTCTAGGCGCCCCGGAAGAGATGCTGTTCTTTTCTCTCCAGTAACCAAACGCTGCCAAGGCGGGTGGAGTGGAGGCCTGTGACCCTGTTTGCTTCTGTCTGTGGCTGCAGGGGATAGCTCCCCACCCCCATTCTCACCCGGGGGCTGGCTTTCAGGCAGAGGCACTGAGTCCCCCCAAAAGTGACTCTTCCAGACACCTGCATCTTATCCTGGTTTGGTTTTGCCCTCCCTGTGCAGGTTCTTGTCACATATTTCGGGGGGGGGGGCTTGTCTTTCTAAAAGCTGGGAATTTTTCCAGAGGCAGCAAGGCAAAGCTCTTACTGCCGAAACAGGAAGGGAGGGGGTTTGCCATAGGAGAGCTTGTAACCATGATGAAAAGCTTATTGCTTTATGATTTTATTCAAAAAGGAAGAAACAAAATACACCCCAAACAAACAAAAAACATACACATGAACACATGAAACGGCAGGCTATTTTTCTAAGATGAATTCCTGATTCCTGTTATCAGAGGTGAGTTGGTGTTTCACAACAACTAAGTCACTAAGTCAAGTGAGGTTCAAGGCCCCAGAAAAGGGAGACTCCAAGTTTTAGCAGAGCCGTGAAAATGCATGTTTGCCCAGGAGCCTTCAGGAAACCAAGTCCGATCTGAAAGGAATCAGTCTCGTGGTATTTCAGGCAGGAAGTTTAAAATAAACACTAACTATTGTCTTCTTTTTCCTTTTTAGATTGTTTTTCCCTCCAAAGGGTGATTTGAATTCTGTTATCTCCAGGGTTGGAGCTGGAAGGGGGGTTGGGAATACAGAAAGTATAGAGGTAGACATAACTTCTTAGCTGGTAGATACGTCTCCAGCTCTGTGGGCTAAAGAGAATTCTCAAGGCCTTGTGACTTTCTTTAATACTTTAATTTTCAAGATTTTATTTCTTTATTTGACACAGAGAGAGAGCACAAGAACATAAAGCAGGGGGAACAGCAGAGGGAGAGAGAGAAGCAGACTCCCTGCTGAGCAGAAAGCGGGATGCAGGACTTGATCCCAAGATCCTGGATCATGACCTAAGGCAAAGGCAGACACTTAACTGACTGAGCCACCCAGTCACCCCTGGCCTTGTGAGTTTTGAGAGCTGTCATATTTCCTCTAGTTCAAGACTCCCTTTATTTTTTTCTATATGTTAACTCTTACAGAATTGTAATGCACATTCTGTCAAAAATACTTCCCAGTGGCTGCGCAGAAGGGTGAGGTGCCCCTGGGGCTGGCACTGCCGATGGCCACACAGACTGAGCCAACATACAAGTACCTCTTCACTTCGTCACTTCTGTTTCTTTATTTGGTGGCACCACATACTCTTAACTTACATGTGTGTCCCTAATGGTCACTGGAAATGACTTCACAAAGATTACACTACTTTACTGAGTTGAAACAAACATATGTCATGTGTGCATAAGATTGCCTAGCACACGCCAAACATTACAAATCGCCTCACCACACAGAGTGGGTTAAAAAGTTTTCAAAGCTAGGGGAAATTGTTATGACCGCTTCATGTAGTTTTTTGTTAAAACAAAACAAAACAAAACAAAACCGTGTTATTCAAAATCCAGAATCTACAGAAAATTTCTAGTGACTTTCAGTAGAAGGTTTATGTTTGTGTTTATCTTTAAAAAAGGAAAAACAAAATTATAACTTTAGCCAAAGAGGAAATGACAATATATCCCTAGGATTCTCCACGATGCCTCCAAATTACATGATCAATCTTAAGTGTGTTATTAAGGCCAAGCTCTTAAGTGTGGCTGAAGAGCAGCAAGTCCCCACAAGATTATGAATAATTGGGGGGTCCAAAATGATCTGGAAGAATAGTCTCTGATTATGAAATAAGCCAGAGTGAGGCTTTGGTAATTGTGAACAGTGGAGGATCTGTGTGTCCAGAATCTTTTTTTTTTTTTTTTTTTTTTTGCCTGTGGACATCCATTGTTTCAGCACCATTGATAGAAAAGACTGTCTTTTCCCCATTGTATCACTTTGTTCCTTTGTCAAAGATCAGTTGACTATGTTGATGGCGGTCTGTTTCTGGGTTCTCTGTTCTGTTGAGCATTGATCTGCTTGTTCTTTTCACCAATACCACACCTTCTTCTTTACTACCCCTTGAGAACAGGACTTGAAATCTGGTAGGGCTGGTCCTCCAATGTTGTTCTTCTCCTTCAATACTGTATTGGAGATTCTGGATCTTTTGCTTCTCCATATAGACTCTAGATTCAGGTTATTGGTATCCACAAAATAACTTGCTGAGATTTTAGTGGGATTGCCTTGAACTTATAGATCTGGCATCTTGAAAACCTTGAGTCTTTCTATCCATGAACATGAAACGTCCCCCCCATTTATTATTTATTTAGTTCCTCTAATACTACTCAGAGTTTTATAGTTTTCCTCATAAAGATCTTGTACATATTTTGTTAGATTTGTACCTAAGTACTTCACTTTGGGGAGTGCCAATGTAAATAGTACTGTGTTTTTAATTTCAAAATCCACTGTTCATTGCTGGTTTATAGGAAAATAATAGCAGCATGTAATTGCATAGATAAGCAAGTCCTAAAGAATTTAAGAGAATATACAGTAAGTTTAGCCCCCACTCTCTCTCTGTCTTTTTCCCTTCCCCCTTTCTTCCTAACTTCTCTTATTTACTTCTTTCTTTCATTCCTTTCTCCCACTGAAAGGCTATTAAAGTGATAGAGCATTTTACTATCAGTAACATCTCAGAATTGGGGAAATAGCATCTCAGATTGCTTGAGCGGAGCTTTATGGGATGAAGGACTGGGGAGGACTTCAAACAAGTGAGATTACTA
Source organism: Mustela nigripes (assembly GCF_022355385.1). Lineage (NCBI taxonomy): Eukaryota > Metazoa > Chordata > Mammalia > Carnivora > Mustelidae > Mustela > Mustela nigripes. Next base: position 14,352,384 of record NC_081574.1, on the reverse strand, counting down.
GGTCTCTTTAGAGAAGATGCTGAAGAAATAGAATCACCATAATAAAGTTGAGTACAGATGGACATAAGCAAAGGCCAGTTTCCTCCAAAGGGTGAGTCTTTGTTTTGTGAGCATGGTGAGTGGGTCAGATGGGGAGATCAGCAAGCAACATCTGCAAAAGAAGAAAAGGCAGTGAGATGTGAGCATTTGAAGATCAGGTGTACAATCTCCCTCAGGGGCTAGGCACCTACTGTTCCCTTAGCCCAGACCATTCTTCCCCTAGATAGCCTCATGGCTTTCTTCCTCATCTCTTACAAGTTTTTGCTTAAATTTCAATTGCTCATTGGGATTTTCTTTCAACACCATATTAACAATGACAAATTTATACTCCTCACATTCTGTAATCTCCTTCCCTGCATTTTCTTCCATAGTGTGGCAAAGAACAGAGAAAGAAATTCTGAAAGAACAGGGTGATGGGTCTGTTCTCTTATTTTCAACAAGAATGATTAAGCTTCTTATTTTTAATTTGCACGTGCCCTCAAATACCCCAGCATCTAGAACAACGCATCCCACTAAATATTTGTGGGATGAATAAATGAATGATGGATCCTGATGTAACTTCTGAATGCTTCATCTATGATTTCAAACCCGAGTTACAAATTGTGATCCATGTAAACATAGTTCCAAGGGATGTGAATCAGTATTTTGGTTTTTTACTTGTTTGACATTCCTTCTGTGTCATTTTTTCCTTTATGCTCATTTAAAAGAAATGATTGCGACACAACTTATATGCAATAAAATTAACCTTTTAAATGCATCCAATTCTGTGAGTTTTGACAAATGCACAATTGTGTAGCCATCCCTCCCCCACCCCCATCATGATGTAAAAAGTCTCCTTCACTCCCAAAGCTTCCCTCTTGTCCCTTTCTAGTCAACCCTCACCCTACTCCCAGGCTTTGGCAGCCACTCGTCAGCCTTCTACTCTTACACATTTTGCCTATTCCAGGATTATACAATATGTAGCCTTTTGAGTCTGGCTTCTTTCCCTGTAAACAATGTACTTGACATTCAACCATATGGTTGCATGTCAGTAGTTGATTCTTCTTTGTTGTGGAGGAGTATTCCTTTGTACGAATGTATCAGTTTGTTCATCCAGTCATTCCTCAAAGGTGCAGGGGAAGAAAAACACTTTTTCCTTTACCCTCCTAGGTTCAGTAACTGGAGGCCTGCAAATTAAACGGACAAAAGACAAATTAATAGGGAAGAAAAGGTTTATTTCATATGCATAAGGAGGGCCTCACAGAAATCAAAACCCTAAAGAGGCAGTCAGACCTGAAAGTTTGCATGTCAATTTGGCAAAAGGGCAATACATTTGTGGAGATGTAATAAGACAAAGGAGAAGGGTTTGAGCTTTGAGGGGTGGTAAATTGTGGGAAGGTAAATATATGGGGAAACTAATGGAAGAGAAGGATTATTTAGTATGACTTGCTTGTGTAGGTCCATCTTGGTGCCTACTTTCCATCTTCTTTGCGGCCATAAAATTCCCCCAGGAGAGGGGATTTATAGCAGTCCTCATTTCTCAGAAGTTTCTGTTCTTAGTCAGGGGCGGCTCTGAGAAGGCTTCTTTCTTCATCTGCTCATTCTCAGTTGCCTCCAGCTCAACATAATCCTTATACCAAGGTGGCGTATCCTTGTCCCCTTCAGAGGACATTGGGGTTGTTAGTAAGTGATGATGAATAAAATGTTTTAAGCATGTGTGTCCTACTTTCACGTGGATTAAGTTTTCATCTTGTTGGGTGAAGACCTACAAGTGAGATTGCTAGGTGTGTAGTAAGTATAGATGACAGACTGAACCTGAGGACAAAGAGAAGGTGGCCACCTGTAAGCTGGGAAGAAAGTTCTCACCACAAAACAGCCACACTGGCACCTTGATCTTGGACTTGCAGCCTCCAGAACTGTGAGAAAATAAATTTCTGTTGGCTAAGCCTCCCAGGGTATGGCATTTTGTTATGGCAGCCCTGAGCTAAGATAGTATGTATTTGACTTTATTTTTAAAAACTGCCCAACTGTTTCCCAAAGTTGTGGTACCATTTTGCACTCTGGCCAACAGTAGTACAAGATTTCCATCTGCTCTGCATCCTCCCTAATACCTAGTATTGCTAGTTCTTTCTTTTTTTTTTTTTTAAGACATTCTAATAGGGGACTATGTTTTAAATTTTCACTTCCCCAACTACTAACAATGTTGCACATCTTTTCATGTTTAAAAGGGCTTTAAACCAAGCGAAACCAATTTCTTTCTTTACTGCAGGACTATGTTAATGTACAGTGTGAATTACCCAATGGGAAGATAGCAGGGACTGTGATTTTTACTTGACCATGGAACTTTTTTCTTATGTTCAAGATAACAAGGCTAGTCTTTCAGTGAGAATATTTTGCCAAACACTGGCCTATACATGTGGTCAAGTATATACTCTTCTGTAGACCATTTAATCTATTTGCAACCAACTCATTCAACCTTACTTCCCTCTGTTTCCTATTCCTAACAGAAACACTTTTGAGGTATCAGTTATGATACCTCCAAACCTTTGCTCATGCCATTCTACCTGCTTGAAATGCCTTCCCCCTTCCCTTCTTCTCCCTTAACTCACCCAGCTTTGGCTGTCTGGCTCATGCCCACAGGGAGCATTTCCCAGTCCACAGTGATCTTTCCCAGACCTCCCCAGTGACTGGGCCACTCGTGGGGACTCTTGATCACATCCTGCCTTTTTTGTTTCTAGATTTTTCCAAAGTTCTACTTCTGTACCCGGATAGTTAGTGGAAGTCCCTGATATCCTAGATTTTTTTTTTTATAAGTCCATTGATGCATTGAGTTGTGTGCTTAGTTCCTGCTTCTAAACCCCTGTTGAATTCAGCTAAAGTAAATTAACAGTTGTTTACATCAGTTCACTTAAATGTGAACTCTCCATTTATCCAGGCACCAAGGACAAATGTCAAAAAGAGAAGTTTGCCCACAATTCCTGACTGAATGGGAAGAAGATATTTAATGGAAACATGAAGCTCATGCCTCAGTCTCCTGGAACCTGTAAGTGAAACTAGGAGTTTGTGGCCAAGCCTACCAACCATATCCCCCAACTGTGTCTTCTCCTTTGGTACACTGGTCATGAAATCAAGGAGTTAGAGAGGAGAGCCCCCAGTCCACTCTTTTCCTTAAGTTAGATTGCATCCATCACTAGAAGAAACAGTGGACTCTGGCACTCAGGTTTTTGTGTACTCTCTCCTCTCATTGGTTGTCTTCCCGGCTCAGCATACTGTCCACACCCAGCTCGTTAGTCAGAGAACTGGCTAGCCTGGGAAGATGATGAGTCAAGAATCCTCAGTGCTCAAGTGTCCCAAGATGACTGTCAAGAGTGGTTCAGCTGTTCTCTCACATCTTAGCCTTTTCCAAGCTCCCTAGCACTGCTGCAGTGTCAGATTGGGTGGCCCAAACTTGTGTGCAGCCAGAAATCAGTAAGTGGGAACACGATATGCCCCGCTCTGTAGAGATCACATCCTGTAGCTTTCTATCCTTTGCCCTACCAACAAACATAGATTAAGCATCTACTGTGTGTCAGGAACTAGAGGAGTTCTTGGGGGATACAAGTATGAATGGAACATGATCCCTGACCCAAGGAAGTCTTGATGGGAGAAGGTATACAAATAAAGCCTTCCAACACACCCTAGATGTAAGTCACGATTCCTAGGTTATGCCACTGATGGTTATGGGAGTTGGGATATGAGATCCAACTGGTAGTCACAGATTTATATTGCTCTGACTCTCCCTCGCACAAGTCTAGGAGTTTCTGGAATTTTCCAGAAGGTTATGAAGATGTCTTGGCTGCCAAGGTACAGCACAGGCCTTTCTCCATCTGCCCATGCTCCCTGAGGTCAGCTCTCCTGGATCCGGTGGCACATAGATATGAATGCCCAAGGCACCCTGCACTCCAAATACTGGCTAAAGGCGCTATATATATGTCTCTTCCCAATTCTCTGACAAGAGAGATGTCACCTGCTTTGGCCCACTGCCCAAGCCCCCTGATAATTCTCTACTCGAACCTATTTCATGAGTCAATTCATGTGGGCCTGAGTCCTCTTCACCCTGATATAGACTCTATTCTGTTAACTATATCCCAGAGTTGTACTTTTTAAAGTGTAACTCAAACTACATTGGCATTTGGGTTGCCCTAGTACATATAACACCTCTCTGAAAATTGGAAATATGCACCCACTTCTGCCAGATGGACACAGCCCCATGCAAGTGGGCATGCTTGGTAAGTGGAGCACAGGCTAGGTTTCAGCCCAAACTCACCCCCTTGGCTGGTTGTCCTCGGCAGGGCACAATGTAGCCAAGTGACAGTCCTAATGACATGGCCCCTGGCTACACTATTGCAACACATTGGCTGTCTTCACAGTGGTTTGCTGGCCATTCATGGCTGTTTCCCGAAATTTTGTCTGACTTGAACTCAAGGGTAGGTCTCTCGGGGCCTTCCATCTTGAGCTTCTGGTCACACTGCAATTGACCCGCCCCAGGATCATGTCCATGTCCCTACTGGCACACCTGGCCTTTCCCAGAGACTGCTCCTGCTACCAGCCTAAGGGAGGACATGATACTGCATTCTATACTCTTTCTACCAACTGCATGGGCCTGGATTTTCATTAATTCCTCATGGCATGGCTGAGACAACATGATAGCGTTTAACATGGCTCTACTCCAGGAGCACCTGGGTGGTGTTAAGCATCTGTTAAGCATCTGACTCTCGATTTTGGCTCAGGTCATGATCTCAACTGGCAGTCATCCTGGCAAAAGATAAAATCTGTGGCAGGAGATAAGGGCCTGGGGTTGAGATGAAGGAATACAACTTCCCTGTCTCTGAAGCGGTGGCTCAGTCTGATGCTGAGTCTAAGAATGGAAGTGCCCTGGGTATTTCTGTGAGAATGAGCTGCCCCATGAAGATGGTGGTCTGTTAAGAAACCCCAGGGCAGATACTAGTTTGTGTAATATTTGTAAATTCATTCAGGGGAATCTATATCTCATTTTGTCTGTCTGTCTGTCTATCTATCTCTACAATTCTGGGGGTGAGGAAGGAACTATATATACATATAAGTATATACTACGTGTATGTGGTCTTATGTTTCTTCATCTTTGAACCTCATATAAAACCTTGGATTTTTGTTTGTTTGTTTATTTTATTTTAAGAGAGAGAGAGAGGGAGAGGGAGAATCCTAAGCAGGCTCCATGCCCAGTGTGGAACCCGACATGGGGGTTGATGCGGGGCTGGGTCCCACGACCATGAGATCTTGGTGATAAAGGTAATTCTATTGGACTCACAAAATGGAGGCCGCCCAAGTGGCTTGGCCCACCGCACAGACTGAAACCTAAGTCAGTCACACGTAAAGGAAATGCATCACTGTCAAAGAAATCTAGCGTACACCAGTCACAATCCTTTAGTGTTAGCTTACCTTCGCTTTGAAACTAGGAACTCTTTGCCTTAGAAGGAAGTCACTGACCTCCTAGCCAATCATCCTCTGTTTCTGAGTTACTGTGTCTTATTCTCTAAACAATCTATTCTTGCCCAGATTCCCTCGGGAAGAGTACTTTACTGCCTGAGAAGAACTGTACTCCCCCATTCTGGGGATCATTTTCCTTTGAATAAAGGACATCAAACAATTATCATTTTATTTTTGTCATTTGATATTGGGGAAAATCATTTAGCCTCCTCAGATTTTAGTTTCCTGGCCTGTGGCATGGACATGAGAATTCTTTTGTCCACAAACTCATAGGGTATTTTCAATATTGAATAAATACTATGTGTAGGACCTAACAAATTATAAATGCTCCATGAATGGTTACATCTTATGAACTCATTTGTACTGAAAGTTTCTGAAGCTTCTGCTACAAAGAAAATATGACCAAATAGATAGGTATTTTTACATGTGAACATTTGCATTTGAAGCGACTGAAGCAATTCTTGGGGAATTCGTGGCCTTGATCTATTTGTTGTATATGAAGAGACATACGGCAGGGGTCCGTCACACAACGCCCTCCCACGGTGTCCCCATCAGTGGTTACGAATCTTAAGTGGGTGCCGTTGGGGTTCACTATGAAGTACCAAGATCATTCCATCACACTTTCTGAAGTTACTTTCATCAACTAATGCTGGCTTTGGGACCTTCCCTATAAAAGCGAATTCTCATCTTCCTTGGAATTCTTAAATAGCTCAGCAAGCATTTGAGGTCTGGTCTAAACAAGGAAACCATTTGCTTAGGAAGAAATACATTTCCTTTAGGGATATACACCTTTGCAAAGCTCAGCCATTGCTCTCAGCGCTTTTTTTCCCCAGCAATTTGGGGGCCTATCCTCCTTGTCAAATGTTACACAAAAGACCTTTTTTTCTGGAAACAACTTCTAGCAAGGGATTAGCACCAGTTCTGAGATTCCATTTGTCTTGTTTACATTCCTTGTGCAATTTCAGAACACTGTGTTCCCTTTCTTGTAATTGCACAACAAAGGCCCTGCCACACAGCCCTGGAGAGGCTTTCTGCTCCACGCCAGGGTTTCCTTTGGGCTGGTATTCTTTGCAGATAGCTCTGGGACCTCCAGGTGGGCTAGTTTGGGGAAAGGAGCATGGCCTTCAGAGACAGACAAACCTGGGGTCCAGGTCTGTGGCTCCCTTTCGTGATGAATTTACCTAATCTGACTCTGGGTTTTGTTTTGTGTTTTTCTTCTGTAAAATGGAAATAAGAATACAGTCTTTGTGGGGTCCCTGTGACGATGGTGTAAGACAGTGTGTGTAGATCCTTCAGCCCAGGGCCTGGCAATCCTAAGTACTCCGATAAATGAAGTCATTATTTTAATGAAGGCACTCAGGGACCGTGTGGTGGTCTTTTCTTTCTTGTGATCTCCAACCTCAAAAGGCTCTGCCTTTGCTTAAAGTCTCCAAAGAAACACGCACAGATGTGCTACCAGAGAAGGTGCTAAGTGATAGGGATTCTTGGCTTTAGTAGCCATCTTTTAGAATATTCCGTGGCTTGGCAAAAAAGGCTGTCCCGGTCACTGTTTGAATCATGGAGGAGGGACACCTGACTGTTGAAGGTGAAGAAGCAGATATGGGACGGGAAGAGAAGTGGGCCTTGTAATGACGACACCAACACAATGATCCGAAACAGCCGCTGTGTCTCTGGGGCTCAGCCTTCGCAAGATTGAAAAGGAGAGGGTGTGGCCACCGATCGTAGGCTGTTGTGCACGGTTGTGTACAATGAAGACTCGCTTTGCGAAGAACCCATAGTCATCAGACTGCCTGTACATGGGGGCTACTCCATCAAGGTGAAGGCCGCAGGCTGGCCCTGAACAGTCTGAGAGGCCTTCTGCGGGTGAGTCTTGCCAAGGAAGGATGAAGGGTGGGTGCTGGCCTTGTGTGTGCTTAGCACGTGCTCTCGGCAGCTGGTGTCAGCGTCTCGTGGTGTGTTTGGGCAGCTGGTGGATAGCGTGGTGGAAGGAGAGCTCACTTGGGAGTCACGAGTTCGAGACTCGAATCTCAGCTCAGCCACTCATTGACTTTGAACAACTTACTTGACCTTGCTGCGGTACCTCATTTTAAAAACAAAAGCAATAATGTCACCATTGTTCCTAGTACAGATAAAAAGCCGCATACTGTACTTTGTACAGTGCCTAGTATAATGTGATAACAATAAATGCGGTTTACATGGCCATTACTTTAAAATAACCTAGATCTGGGGCACCTGGGTGGCTCAGTGGATTAAGCTTCTGCCTTTGGCTCAGGTCATGTTCTCAGGGTCATGGGATCGAGCCCCACATCGGGCTTTCTGCTCAGCAGGGAGCCTGCTTCCCCCTCTCTCTCTGCCTGCCTCTCTGACTATTTGTGATCCCTCTCTCTGCGTCAAATAAATAAATAAATTCTTTAAAAAAAATAACCTATATCTATATAGAAGGAGGGTGATGGGCCCCCAGAGTAGGCTAACTTATTATGCAAATGATTACATCATTAGTGGCTGCTTGCATAAGAATGAGGGTAGCTAGAATTTATTAAGTGGTGGGATCCTGGCCGGGGCCCATAGCAAATCTTCTTGATGCCTGGTGCTGGATTCCCAAAGTTGGCCTACAGTCACCAACCATGCCAATGTGTCCATCTGTCATTGAGGATGGAAGGAACACTCTCCTTTTCCACAAAGTCCTTGCACATATGGGAGAACCCCTTGAGTAGATGAACCCTGGGAACACGGAGAGTCATAGCATCACCGTGCTACAAGTGTGAGCTGAGACAGCACGATCTCACCCATGGGTGCCACGTCGTCACGGGAGGGACCATCTCCCAGCTCACGGCACTGCTCCAAACTAAATATAATGCCGAACAAGGCAGCAAAGCACGGATCTGGTGGGGACTGGGCTTGATCTGATCATCTGTGGCACTCCTCCGTGGGCTTGGGGATGGACAGCATGGGTAGTGGAAACAAGATGGTAGGCAGAAGTGTTGGCTGTTTGCCAAAGAACTATGCTCCCTTCTGTGCTGCTGGGAAGTGGACACTCAGCCAGGGATAACAATGCCCAGAAACACTGGCATCTAATTTGGGCCACATGACGCCATTCGAATGCAGCCAAAAGGTATGTAAACAATTCCATTGTTGGCCTCTAGAAACATGATTCTTTGTCTCCGCAACCTGGAGGTTGGTTGGATGTCAGAGGGCAGCGCTGGGGTCTGTGGGCTGAGGACTCACACATTTGCTCCTCGAGCTGGGGTCTCCACAGGGCTGTGTTGAGTGGAGCCCTGTGTCCATTGGACACCACATGAGGGGGGGAATAAACCTCGTAAGTAAAATTTTATATTTAATACTACAGTGTTGCCCCTGACTTTTGGGGATTTATGTGTGATAGCAACCAACACCGTCTTAACTAATACAAGATGATTTATGTATTTGTTATTATTATTTTTTTAAGCTTTATCTATTTGAGAGAAAGGGAGCATGGGGGACAGGGGCAGAAGGAGAGAGAGTCTTTTTTTTTTTTTTATGATTTTATTTATTTATTTGACAGAGAGAGATCACACATAGGCAGAGAGGCAGACAGAGAGAGAGGAAGGGAAGCAGGCTCCCCGCTGAGCAGAGAGCCCGATGTGGGGCTCGATCCCAGGACCCTGAGATCATGACCTGAGCTGAAGGCAGCAGCTTAACCCATTGAGCTACCCAGGTGCCCCGAGAGAGTCTTAAGCAGACTCTGCACTGGGCATGGAGCCGGATGCAAGGCTTGATCTCATGACCCTGAGATCATGACCTGAACTGAAACTAAGAGTCAGACACTGAACCAATGATCCCACCAGGTGCCCCAATAAGATGATTTGTAATTGACTTTTCCCAGAATGTCAGCACAGACATACCAGATAGATTTGTCTATTTGGTAATCAGATAATTGAGGGTGTAGGGAGGTGACTATACTAAGAAACACCTATGTGCCTTAAACCAATACTCAGTTTGTGTTTACCTTTTTTGGGATAAGAAAAGGGAAGCCTGGTAATTTAATATGTAAGTCGGGAGCCTTGAATGTTGAGGGGATTTATAATGCATAAGAAGCCACAGCTAATACAGCAGGATACATCCATTTACTACAGATTTCAAGAAGTTTGTTCTTGGACTTTCTTTATCCAAATGAACAGTTTTGGAGTTTCCTGCTCAGTAATTACTTCTTGATTGATTAATTTAATTGGGAAGTAACATCCAAGAACTTTAGATTCCTGTCCTGGTCTGGGCAAAATTATTCAGTTGTCTTAAGCAAAGAAAAAAAATAGTAGTTGAAATAATAATTTCTTGGATTTCTAAATGTCTTAATGATATTGATCGACGACTCCTTAACTGTGGAGACAACATTACAATGCCTACTTAAACTTTTGTTTTTCTTTTCCACCCTTCCCCCTATGAGCACAGGGTTCCCTGTGAGGACGGCTCACTTTCACTTCAGTAACTTCGCTGGGGATAATTCTCTTCTCCTTTGCGAGCCCGTCACAAAGACTCCTTATGCTGGGAAGTTTGCCCACTTCCTCACACGTCAGCCACACAGGGCAAAACTCACCGGAAGCATGCACTTCCCTTTTCTTCCCAGCAACAATTACTTTGTCCAGTCCCCGGGAAGTCTTGTGCACTGTCAGCTGTGCACGAGCATGCGTGTGTGGGTGTCTGTGTGTGTGTCACTCAAAACGTGGCATGAAAAAGACATACATGAGAAGCAACAGAAAAGACGTTTCTCAGGACTGCCTGGAAACTCCTCATCTGTCTGAGATGCTTCTTTTGCTCCTTTCCTCCCGCAGCGACCACTCGTGCCCAGGCTGGGTGGTGGTCTTCCCTAGAGCAGGGGGACAGTTCACCCCAGGAGGATAACAGGGAGGGAGTTGTGCCTATTTTCAGCAGACTGTAGGCTGAAAAGCAGATGTAGGCACCTACATCTGCTCACTTTTCTCTTCTAGAAAAGTGATAGGCTCCCTCCAGATATTTTTTTCTTGAACCTTATCATCTCTTTCTCTATTCCCTCACTGTGTCTGAGGCTCTGGAGAAGTCGCTGACTGTCCTCTAATTTAATCTACCTGATGACAAAATGGCTAGAGTAATGACTCAGATTCAGAAACACTCCTCAACAGTAAATTCTGTGAAAATGCATATACAGCTCCTACCTGGTAACCCAGTCACTGTTGCTACAGAAGGACTTACCCCCAAAGTTCAGCGGCTTAAAACAATGTTCTTATTTTACTCATGGATTCTGGGGCTTTGAAATTGAGACTGCAGAAATGACTGTTCCATAATCTCGGGGGATATGGAATTGGGAGAAAAATCATCTAAAGACTCTTCCACTCACATATCTGGTGTCTGATTTGGGAGCATTTGAAGATGAGCACAGTTCAATGAGGATCCATCCAGGGCCTCTCCCTGTGCTGTGGTTCCCACACAGCATGGCAGCCTAGGGCAGTTGCACGTCTAACCTGGAAGGTCAGGGCTCAAAGTGTAAGTGCTTCAGAAGCAAGACAAAGCTCAGTGAATGGCCTTTGTGACCTGGAAGTCCTGCGGCCTCGTTTCTGCTGCGTTCCATTGGTTGCAGCCAAGCCACACCCTCGCCCAGAATCCAAGGAAAGAGAATTAGACTACCTCTTGGCAGGGTAGTGGCAAAGTTCTGGAAGTACCTGGGCAGAAGCTGTCATCTTGTCATCTTTGGAAAATACCATTAGCCATGGCAGAATCAGCTTTTAGAGGTTGTGTGGGCATTTGTGCTGCAGAATTTGAAGCCACATGTGGTCAGTGCTCCGCACTTTGTAAAGTGCTGGGGGTCCGGGAGGGGAAGAATCTTTACTCATCGAGATGAGTCTGGTTGCATTTCAGCTAAACCTGGAAAGATACGGCAGGCAAGAGGGGACAGCACTTTTAAATACAGGGAGGTGAGATAAAGAAGATGAAGAAGATGTGGTGTATGTACACGATGGAATTCTACTGAGCCATCAAAAAGAACGCGATCTTGCCATTTGCCACGACGCAGATGGAACTAGAGGGAATTATGCTAAGTGAAATAAGTCAGTCCGAGAAAGACAAATATATGATTTTGCTCCTACGTGGAATTTAAGAAAGAAAACAGATGAACATAGCGGAAAGGAAGCAAAAATAAGACAAAATTAAAGAGGGAGATAAACCTTAAGAGACATTTAAGATAGGAAACAAACTGAGGGCTGCTGGAGGGGGAGTGGGTGGGGGGTGGGGTAACTGGGAGACGGACATTAAGGAGCGCACGTGATGGAAGGAGCGGTGGGTGTTGTATGCAACTGATGTATCACTAAACTCTCCCTCTGACACTGATAATACACTAGTTGTTAGTTAAATTGATTTAAAATAAAAATAAACACATAAATACAGGGAGGTGGGAAGTACAGGGAAAGGTGAGTACATCGTGTGACTATGGTATTGGAGAGCGGTTCAGGGACGGATGGAGACAAACTTGAAATGTTGATGGAACCTGGATCCATTTGAGCCTATGACTGACAAAGCAAAAGATGGGGGAAGCTGCTTCTATCAGTTCCTCCTGCCTTCCCTTCCCTCCAAGAGACTCTACATCTTAACATTTTACTTGCCTCGCTTTAAATAAAGTGTGCACTCCTTTGCTCTTTGGATAGATTTAGGCATAAACATACTCTGATATCCTTTGGGTTCTCATTTTGATACCATTACATCTTTGCACACTTTATCTTGGCCCCTCCCTACTGCTTTGGTTTCCCCCAAGACCTTATTCCAAATGTGGGGAGAATGGACCGACTCTGACTCTCTCTCTCCCTGGTCCTTGGCTCCATTAATTCCAGCTCTATTCCTGCTCTGAAAACCTGTGCTCGATCTTGGATCACACTTATTTCTATCTTTAGCTATATGTGTTACTCATGTTTTTAAAAGCCTGGACGTTGACCAGTCATCTTGAACACTTCAAATTTATTGAAAATTGGGGCAATCGTTAATTATCTTTGTATCCTACCTAGGAAGAATGTAAGATGCCATGGTTGGGTCAACACTACCTCAACCTAGCAGTACACCTGGGTGTTATTCAAATTAAGAGTCAGGAAGGAAAGTTCACTTAAAAATACCCTCTAAGGGTGCCTTGGTGTCTCTGTCGGCTGAGTGTCTGCCTTTGGCTCAGGTCAGGATCCCAGCTTCCTGGGATCAGGGCGTGAGTCAGGCTCCATGCTCAACAGGGAGTCTGCTTCTCCCTCTCTCTCTGCTCCCCACCCCCATTCTCTTTTGCGTGTGCACGTGCTCTCTCTCTAATGAATAAATAAAATCTTTAAAAGAATAAAAATGCCATCAGACTCTCTGAGTTGGGCAATTGCTGTGGGGAATAAAAAGGCAAAACAACAAAGCAACAGTGCCCTCAATAAAGTATGAACACACAGAATGGTAAAGAACTGAGTTGTAGCAGAATGATGCCCCCCTCCCCAAAAATATCCACACCCTAGTCCTTGGAAACCGAATATGTTTCTTTACGCGACAAGAAGGGCTTTACAGATATGAGTAAATCAAAGCTCTGAGATGGAAAGTGATCCTGGATTATCCAGCTGGGCCCAGTGTGATCACATGGACCCTTTAACTGAAGGAGGGAGGCAAGAAAGTTGGTTATGCAATATGAGAATGACTTGACTGGCCAGTGTTGGCTATGAACCAAGAAATGAAAACAGGCTCCAGCAGACGGAAAAGGCCGAAGGGAATAGAGCTCTCTCTAACCTTGATTTTAGTTCAGGAAGACCCGTTTTAGACTTCTCATCTTCAGACTGTAAGATATTTGTGTTGTTTTTAAGCCACTAAGCCTGTGGGAGATCTGTTACAGCAGCAATAGAAAACTAATACAAACAGCAAAGTTAAATGATACAAGAATCTAGAAAATGGTGTCATGGGTCAATAGCCACAAATTCTCAAATACTCGGGTTTCTACTATAATTCCATATATATAGTCTCCCCTCCCCCACAAAACCCCTTAGGTCTGCAAAATCAAGCATGAGGAATAACTGGGCTTATAAAGGGAAAGTATGGTTGGAGTAGATCATTCGAAGCTTATTGAATTTATAACCAGAGCACTAATAAAACAGATAACAGTGCTAATAAAAATGTCAGCAGTTAACCTCCACTGGCATGGCATCTCCGTCAGTCAGTCTGTCCCAGGCTCGTGCCTTCTCCTCAAGGATGGAGTGTTCATATGGCCATGGTTTCTGATAGTGACCTGCTTCATTAAAATAAGCAGTACAGTCTTGAGGTAGCCTTGCTGGTCGATCGTTTCTTTCTGGGCACTGGGGGAAATGTCTTTGCAAAGCCTTCTATCTTCACTCATGACTTCTCCAGACACATTGGAAAGTCCAGTTCCTTGAAGCTGTGAAACTAGCTCCTACCTGCACTGATGGGGGACACTTCTGCAGGATATTCAGAATTTTCTTTTTGTCAAGTTTTCATTTAGTGCTGAAACTTTCTATTTAACTCTGAAACCCTTGTGGCTCATTGCTTCCTAATGTTGATCTGCTTGGAAAGATTGAGCAAAAGCAGACATAATGGGTAAAAGCAACGAGTGCCAGGAGTTCCAAGAAGGGTGGCAGGAGTGAGAAAAGCCTCCTCCTGGAGGAGGTCTCGAGCGGAGCCTGGAGTGCGAGTAAGAGTGTGGAGGGTATAGATGAACTTCTGGGTGTCGAGAAGAACAATAGCAGCACCAGCCAACATGGCACATCCCTGGGGAGCTATGTTGGGCTCTGGGACCACTGGCTGACACAGTCATGATGGCCAGAGTTGGCAGCCCTCCCATTCTTGTGGCTGCTTCTTATGGTATCAGAGGGCCCAAGAGGTCCTCCCAAGGAGGCAGTGCCACCCCTGTTCTCATACTTAAAGATCTGTGGCTGCCTCCTGCACCCTTCAAGCTGCCTCGCCCCCTGTGATTCCCCCTTCAAATCAGCCTCCTGTGATTTTGTGGACCTGGACCTCTTGGAGGAGACAGAAATACAGAAAAGTAGGTTCTAGACACGCATGTCCAAATTTTCCCAGCCAAGTTCCTTCAAACGATTTCAATGCCTCTGCCCATCACAGGATCTTGAGAGAGAAAGCCTCACCAACAAAGCTACCGTAGGATGGCCTTCAAATGTGTACCCCACTGACAGATATTAGGACCTCCTGACTATTAACGTGTACAGTGAATCTATACCCATGTCTGTTTCTCAAACTCCATGACCTGTGGGGTCAATTCCCGCGCCCCCACCTCCTCCCCCTGCCCACGCCCATCTCGGTGCCTCTTTTCCCCCTTTGGCCTTCAAATACATCCTCTAGGTTGGAAGACGGTGCTCCTGCTGGGAAGGAGCTGGGAGTGCCCCAGATGCAGCTGCAGAGCCCCCCATGCTGCCATTGGGTCCCTCCTCAGGGCGCACCCTAGAAGATATTGGGGTTGTGCTCCTGTCCTTGCCAGTGGCTACACCCGTCCTGTTGGTGCTCCTGGACTTGGCCTTGGCCTTTGTTCCGGAAGAGCGCGCATTCATCACAGCTTTTCCAGAATCTCTCCTGCCTGCTTGCCTGCTGTTCACTTAGAAGTGACTCGGTGATCCCTTCATGTCTGGGCTGTGGAACCTGCCCTGTCAGAGGACAAGTAAATCCTTAAGACCGTCCAAAGGAGAGCCACCAGGAAGACCGAGGAGCCTGGAAAAGGCAGTAGGGCGCTCGGGGACTTGTAAATGTGACCATTCCACAGAGGATAGGAACATCCCTGCTGCTTTCTGCACAACCATGGAGAGAGAGAGTCAGTTCACTGAACTTTTGCGGAGAGGGAAGCACCTCGGGCAGAGGGAGCACGGAGGAAATGGAAGCTGGTGCTCACTCCGTCCGGTCACAAGATTCAGAGACTAGAGGGTGAGCTAGGCATACGCAACTTCTTCACCCAGGGATCCAAGCAATAGTGATGAAAAACGAGTTACACGCAACGGATGAGTAGGGGCTGCGAAGGCACAGATCAAATGTGCAAGGGAACTGGGTTTAAATTACACAGTGAGGAGCTCGATCCAAGGCAACGATCAGTCCTTCTTTGGAAGGCCTTGAGCAGAGGGTCGGTGGAACAAGGTTTAAAGGGGACTTGCTGCAAGCAAGAGGAGGAAGGAGTCCTGGGGGGAGCCCTCTGGGCACAGCGCCCTCAGCCAGGCCCAAAGCAGCTCCTGCAGGTATAAATATTTGCCTGCCGCACCCACCGGCTTCCAAGGGAGCCGATGTTCAGCTGGCGCGGTGACAGTAACACTGGCCTCGGTGTTCTAAATGAGGGGCCCGAAGTGCAGTGGACCTTGGCCTTCAATTATCATCCCAGGGAAATGATCTCCATTACCCATGGGGCTCCCCTCACCCCACTGGTTTAGCAAAACTGTCAGGTGGTTTTTCTTTCTTTTCTTTCTTTCTTTCTTTTTCTTCTTCTTCTTCTTCTTTTTTTAATCACGTACCATATTCTAGGACAATGCTGTAAAGAGAAGTGTGGGGAGTTGGCAGTAGCACCTTAGAGTACGGCGGGGCGGGGGGCGGGGGGTCCCGGGGGGGCCACTGGAGGAAAAAGCAAAGGACTTGCATGTTTTTAAAAAACTGCTGCCAAAAGATAAGGTTGTTTGTTCAACTTCTAACGCTGATCAGGGGAGGGCTCTGCCAAACCAGGCTAGGAAGAACTTTGGTCAGCAAATACATACACGATTCTCATTAGCCCGGCAGGGAGAAGGGCTGCTGCGGGTCTGCGTCTCTGAGCAGTCACAGAGCCGTAACTTGAAGGCATATCTGGGGCTAGGTGTCTGATTTAACTTCGTCGGTGTGGAGTGATGATTTGGAGTTTACGTTCAGAAAAGCAGTTTATCGAGTGAAACACCAGGCTACAAACACAGGTCTCTTAATAGACCCAGATGGTCCGTGGATTAAAATGATGACTTCCCACATCCTGGGTGCCAGATGGCCTTCCACTGACCCCTGGGTAACAGAGTCTCACCATCAGGGAGCAGGCTTTGGGGAGGTGTGGAGGCCAGTTGGGGTATTATAAAAGAAGTCAGTTATCTCTGCGAGTCCTGGCTAGTACCAGGAAGTGATCTAAAACATGAAAACAGATAGGCATATCAGAAGTTGGAACAGTTTACTGAAGGGCAGTTTGGAGAAGTTCATTGACTTCAAGGTACTAACACCCACTTCCTCTTGGGGTGGAGATGCTGAAATTTTGCTGCTGTGGGCTCTGAGTGTGACCACACCACGTGTAGGGACCTCTAGCAGGTGGCAGGCTCCATAGGGGAAGCCTTGCTCTGGTGAATTTGTAGGAGAGACTGATGAAAGCTTCTTTGAGTCAGTGACAAGCTCTCGCATCGATCATTGGAGAGTCCAGAAGGCAGGTTCCAAAATCCTTGTTAAGGGGGACTAGAGGAGATGCGAGGACATGTCCTAAAGCCCGGGGAATTCACCACGAGGCAGACGGATGTGGCAGCCACGTGGGGGAGTATGGATGTGGGACTCAAACCCAGCTGTGTTCAGGGTTTCTTCAGTAGAGCCCTGCCCCTGCCCCTGGCTCTGCTGGGGCGGCTGTCCTAGAGAGATCTCAGCCCAGAGGAGATGCTCTGAGATGTCTGAATATCAGTGACTTTGGGTAAAGCTCAGCATGGGACACCATGAGACTTCAGATTAAGATTTCAATGTTGGCGAACGCTGACGTGTGAATTGTATTTTTAAGCTGTGACTTCCTTCTTGTATGTTGTGGCCAATGCATAAGCCGGTGGAGGGACAGTTGGTGTCACTCTACCAGAAACGTTTCCCCAGATTTCTGGACAGATTCTTGAGTCGACAGAAATCTGACAGCGCAGAGGAGCAAGGCAGCCCCTCCAAGCACAGGCTCCCGGGTCCTAGAGACCGAGTTGCAAGCACGTCCATCCATTCATCCGTTCGCTTGAGGAGCCGAAGCCTCTCGAACAGTGGGGAGGTCATTTCTGCAGCGGCACTGCTGTCCCACAGCTGAGAGAGGAAGTATAATTGAAGGCAGGAAGACAGCATTCTGAAAAGACTATGGAGTTCACAGAGAGTTAACCGAGTGATCTGTCTCCCAAACCTCCTAAGAAGTTGTTGCAGGGGATATATTGTTTTCCGACTCTCGGGAGGGTCTGCCTTGTAGCTGTCCGTGAAATGGGAGAACCCCAGTGCCCTCAGTGCTCGTCTGCCCCTCTGCTGGGTGTGCAGTGAGTGACGAAGGCCAAAAGCAGCATAGAACACCTGGCCCAGAGGAAATCTCTGGTTTGCTGCTTCCCCGGGACGGCTTTCCATCAAACGGTGTTTCAAACATTTTTCTCTAGATGATATTCACCTAGAGTGGGAAACTGAGCTAAAATAGCTTGTTCTCTGTCCTCAGATCATCTTGTGTTCTTTCCCTCTCCTCCTGATTTCAGAGCTTTGTTTGGCTTAACTGTGTCGAGGCTTTGGCCACCGAGCTCAGGTGCAGAAGTAGGTTAGGAGGGCAAAGTGTTGGGATAGAAGGAATTTACTTTATTTTTTGGCCAGCGATTTCCCAGGCACGAGATTTCCTTTTTCTCCTTCTTGTGCTTTCTGCAGAGAGGAACAGGGCACATGGGGTGAGGACGCGCCAGGCTGCCTAGCCAGGAAATACTGTCCCGTGACACCAAATTTAAAAGAAAGAGATTTTAGAGAATGGGAACGTATTCTGGGTTCCCTCTTTCATTTTGTTCCATGACACGGACTTCTGCATGCTTCGTGGTTGTCCAAATCGTTGCTTGCAAATCCCAAAGTGAGCCCACGAAGCTGACATTAGTGGCTATGCTTTTCCTAAAATGCCAAGGTTTTTTTTTTTTCTTAAAGATTAATGTGTTTTTTCAGTTGGTCAGAAGATATTTTAGCGACCATCCCCTGAGTACATGGTGATGTAATGGGTCTTTAGGGAGGGCAGTTAAAGAGCAGGCCTACAGGCCCTGCCCAGCTGTATTTACAGCCTTTTGAAAAGCGAGGACTCCTGTGGAACGAAAGGCCTTAACCTTAGAGCTGGTGGATTGGGATGTAGGCCGTGGACCTGGCAGGGAGGGCCCACGGTGAGGGAAATCAACAGAAGCATTCATCTGGGATCCCAAAATCAAAGTGATACAGGGTTCTGGAAAATAAATAAATAAATAAAAGGAAGTGGCCCCGGCTAGTCTGCACCTCTGAGAGCCATAGGCAGGGAAGGAGGGACATGAGGAGCAGCGGAACGGTGATGACTGCACGGCCATGCCAGCCCGGCTTGTCCCCTCTCCTCTCTGTTGCTACACACTTCTGTCCAATCCAGTCGTCCAGCTCCTGTCCAGTTCCGCACAGAGCTCTCTCAAAACGGAGAGACTGTTGTCATGGAAACAAGACAGCTTTGGAGGAAGTCAGGCTTGGGTTCTAATCCTCTGCCTGTGAGCAGTCACAGTGTTAGACTTTATGTTCCTTCCCTGTAGAATGGGTGCACCGAGACCTACCATGCAGGGTCCTGGGGAAGACTACAGTGGATCATGTGCGTCAAACACACAGTGCAGTGCCTGGCACAGGACAGACGCCCAGGAAGGCTTGTCCCTCAGCCCCCTTAGGGGAAGCCCCCTCACAAGGATTTGTTCACACTCATGTGTGGGGAGAATAGACAGGGCATTCCCTCTGGCCATGTTGCTTCCCAGATGTGAGGTGCCCCCAGCTTTCCTCTTCCTCAAGAGGAGATGATGTCATTACGTCCTTGTCAGGACTGAAAAGGGAAAGCAACACAGCTGGCTTCCATCTTTAAACTTCTTTGTAATATGCCATCCCTGCTCCCCGAGACCCCAGACCACGCAGCTGAGTCTCTTGTCATCGCCTTCGCGGGAGCCCCATCGGGTACCTCAGCCAGGTATGGAGGCTGCCTCGAGGTTCTGGGGGACTACTGCCTCCAAAACATGCCTCACTTCACTTGCCATTTCGACAACTGCCTTCTCTGTTGAGCGTGACCTCATTTTACCTGAGAAGCTAATTCCATGGTCCGGATAGAGTTTCCTCTATGCCCTGATCAAGCCTCGTCTGTCAGAGCGGCTCTGCCCCATCACACTTGTCCCATATCCCTCCCCTCCCCAGGGCTTGCCTTGCAGACCAAAGCACGATTCGAGCCCATAAAGGGAAAATCAGGCTCAGTAAACCTAAGAGACAATTCGAGAAGCGTCTAAAGAACCAGGCTCAGGTGTCAAGGGGAGATGACCTTGTCTCATAGGGGACAGTTGCTGCTAGTTCATTGGCATCACTGCGGATCTAGCAGACTCCATGTGTGTAAGGGAGGAAAAATAATTTCCCTCTATCCTGAGTTCTTACCCGAGACCTCTGTAATCAAAGACAGATGAATGAGAGAAGAACAGATTTTTATTAACAAGTCTACCTCATGGGGCGCCTGGATGGCTCAGTGGGTTAAGCCTCTGCCTTCGGCTCAGGTCATGATCTCAGGGTCCTGGGATTGAGCCCCACATCTGGCTCTCTGCTCAGCGGGGAGCCTGCTTCCCCCTCTCTCTCTGTCTGCTGCTCTGCCTACTTGTGATCTCTTTCTGTCAAATAAATAAATAAAATCTTTAAAAAAAGCCCCCAAAACCAAGTCTACCCCATGTATATGTGGGACACACACAGGGACAAATGAGTAACTCAAAGAAGTGACTTAGAATTCAGGTTTAAAAGCCATCTTTTTAGCCTCTGCCTTCGGCTCAGGTCATGATCTCAGGGTTCTGGGATCAAGTCCCGCACTGGGCTCTCTGCTCAGCAGGAAGCCTGCTTCCTTCTCTCTCTCTGCCTGCCTCTCTGCCTGCCTGTGACCTCTCTCTGTCAAATAAATAAAATATATATATATTTTTAAAAAGCCATCTTTTTAAAGGTTTTACTTATTTATTTGAGAGAGAGAGAAAGAAAACAGGTGGGGGGATGGGGCAGAGGGAGAAGCAGACTCTCTGTGGGGCAGGGGGCCCAACGTGGGACTTGATCCCCAGCCCCTGGGATCATGACCTGAGCGGAAGGCAGACACCCAACTGACTGAGCCAGTCAGGAGCCCTGTTTTAAAAGCATCTTAATAGGGAAAGGGAAAGGAAATGCAGGCGTCTTAGGAGAGAGGAGATGATTTTTAGGAAAGAAAAATGGGCCCTGAAAGGAGAGATGGGAGGTGTGATAGTTTGCGACAAAGTTTATCCGGCTGTGTGGTTGACTTCGAGGAGGACCCCCTCCTGTGACAAGAGTCCGTTCTCCGTGGTTGGCGATGCTACTGGGAGGAGATTCATGACGACGGAGTTCCTTTCGGCAGACCTCTCTTTTCGTGGATAAGGGTGGTCCAGAGAAAGCCTCTCCCTGCATTTGCCTGCAGCTCAAAAGAGTATACCAGAGCAGCATATTTGGGGGTGACGCGGCCTAAATTCCGACCAGCCTATTTTGGGTTGGCGTATTCTGTTATCCTTCATGTGCAGTTGCGGATTAAAGATTACAGACATTTTTGAAGAGAAAATCAGGAGCACCTTTGGGGCCTTTTGAAGGGAAAATAAGGACCCTGCTATCCCTTTGCAAAGCTGCCCCACATGACTTTAATGAGGCACTTCGGGGCGCCTGGGTGGCTCAGTGGGTTAAAGCCTCTGCTTTCGGCTCAGGTCATGATCCCAGGGTCCTGGCATCAAGCCCCGCATCGGGCTCTCTGCTCAGCGGGGAGCCTGCTTCCTCCTCTTTCTCTGCCTGCCTCTCTGCCTACTTGCGATCTCTCTCTGTCAAATGAATAAATAAAATATTTAAAATAAATAAATAAATAATAATGAGGCACTTCAAGTGGGTAAAAGGCAGGAGACCAGAAAGATTTCACTGGTATTTTGCACAGTGGAGTGTAAAACGCACGTTTTTGCCAGCGTTTACACAGCCCCGGCCAAATCCCAAGGAGGAAAGGAGTTAACAGCCGTGCGGAAGAGGAGTTTGAAGATCAGATGCTCAAATGTGGCACGATAGCGCTCTGCGAAAGTTCTGAAACATTCCCCGTAGGCTCTCTCTGCTTCAGACAGACCTGACTAGAAAACATCTGGGGGTGCACACAGCAGTGCTACGGGAAACATCTGTGTAGAAATCCTACGCGGTGCTGCGTGCTGTGTGCTGGCTCCCGGCGCCGCTCCCACCCTGCCTGCCCTGCTCTCTCTGGCGGGGCTGGAAGCCTGCGAGCTGCGCTTCCCAGACCCCCCAGCCAGCTGGCCTGCACTTAGGTTCCGGCCCTGGGAGACTGCAAGGCGGGGGGGAGGGAGGAGCCCATCTTTCGGGCCCAGACAGCAGCAGCAGGTGAATTTGGGTTTGCGCTCAGGTGGTGGCCTTTCAGTAGCAGTGAGGACATGGGGCGCTCCAGTAGGGCAACACTCCCGCATTCGGGCTGTGGTCCAGTGACTGGCAACCAAAGGTGGGCGTTTAGCCCCTCTCCAGCTTCTGGAAAGACTTTCCAACGAGAGTAGTGGGGCCGGGGGGTGTATACCAGCAGCCTCGGCAAGAGAGCGGTTGTGGCTTCTGGATCATGCCATTTTTTCCTGCACTGCGTCTGCCTTCCTGCTGTTCCTAATCTCTGAAAGATCGCAGCTTCCTTTTTCTTCTCCAGGCCTTCACATTTGCTTAACTGCCCCTCTCTTTAAAATTCCTATTGTAGGGCGCCTGGGTGGCTCAGTGGGTTAAGCCGCTGCCTTAGGCTCAGGTCATGATCTCAGGGTCCTGGGATCAAGTCCCGCATTGGGCTCTCTGCTCAGCAGGGAGCCTGTTTCCTCCTCTCTCTCTCTCTCTCTGCCTGCCTCTCTGCCTGCTTGTGATCTCTCTCTGTCAAATAAATAAATAAAATCTTTAAAAAAAAATTCCTATTGTAGTTTTTTCTGACTGGACACTGACCAACACACACACACAAACTAAACACAAAAACTGAAGGCAAACCAGGGAGCCTGGGTGGCTCAGCCAGTTAAGCCTCTGCCTTCGGCTCAGGTCATGATCTCAGGGTCCTGGGATCGAGCCCCATGTCGGGGGGCCCCCGCTGATCTGGGAGTCTGCTTTTCCCTTTCCCTCCACCCCTCGGCTCTCTCCCTCAAAAAATAAGTAAAGTCTTAAAAAAAAAAAAAAAAAAAGAAGGCAAATCAAAGTACAATTTCAACATGTTTCATCCCCTACACCACTTGCATTTGGAGTTTACACAAAGGAAGGGATAAATGAGATTTTACCCTAAAAATACAACAATAAAGCTCAGTTCCTTGTCAAATGGTAGATCCTGCAGCCTGCACCAAGAAACAGAAGTTAGCACAGCAAGTATTTGAAGATGAGAATTTTCTGTGAGGGAGGCCTGGCTATAACCTCCGTCTTCAGGGACATTAACAATAGGTATGCTTTCACCATGTGTTTTTTAGATGCGAGGCCTGCCAAGTGTTATTTTATTTAGTTATCAAAATAACTCTAGAATTTAGGAATTTGTGCTAATTTCATAATGAGGTAAGTAATATATTTTTAATGCCGCTGGCTGATTGTTTAGTGGCTACGTACTCCTCTGTAAGATGCATACTCTTCACCGCGTGACCTAGCCATCCCTCCCATGCAGGGCTGTAGTTTATCTCTTTACTCCCCAGAATTTGATGACCCTTGTGACCTCCTCAGCCTTGAGAATGTGCCAGAAGAGACATGCATGTGAATTCCAAGGCCCAGGCTCAAGAGGTCTGGCAGGTTCTGCCTTCATTCATATGGACCGCTATCCTGTAATGTCTATAAATGTAGCACGTCTGGCCCTGTTGGGAGGATGTGAGGCCATTGGAGGAAGGAACAAGACCCACCAGCTCATAGCCGGTAGCACTTCCCGAATGTGAGTGTGGCCAACTTGGCCCTTCCAGCCAGGTGCCTGTCACAGAATGCAACTGCCTGAGCAAGCCAGGTGAAACCAGAAGAGGAACCAGCAGCTAACCCACAGACTTATGAGAGGTAAGAAATCATTGTTTTCTTAAGCCACTAAATCTATAGGTGGCAATACATAACTGGTTTAGAGTGCCTTTTGTTATTTTTTTGCACCAAACATCCATCCTGCCTTCATTTGCTGAGAGCATCCCGAATCCCTTTTGCTGTTTGCCAATGGAATGCTTGTCTCTCCCCTGGTCAAGGGGCAGGCTTGTGACTTGGACTGGTCCACTTGGACCCTCGGTCTCTGGAATTTAATTCATGACCAGAGGAAGGAAAATCCTTGGTAAAACTATTGAGACCTGGTTTTTGCTATCAAGATCTTTGGAGCTGCTGATTCTTATCTGCTGCTGGTTCCACATTTTAGCCTAATTCAGTTTCTGATGCTTGGACCAAGTACCCTCAAACTGATACACTGTTAGAAATTAAGAAGCTAGCTCTGAGTCCCACCGCGGTAAGTAATAGCACTACAGCTTGAACACACATCCATCCTGTCTACCTTCCACCTGTCCATGCTGCCTCTCCAGTTCCTCCCAATCCATTTTCCTCACTCACTTGAGCATCTTGAAGATGCCTGATCCTTCTTAACAGGAACTCAGCTTAGAAGCACCAGTGATCCAGCTGTGAGCTGTAACATGGCATCAACATCGGGTTTCTCACCCAATATCCAGGTGGTAGTACCCATAGAAGGTGCTTATTTATTTATTTATTTATTTGACAGACAGAGATCACAAGTAGGCAGAGAGGCAGGCAGAGAGAGAGAGAGAGAGAGGAGGAAGCAGGCTCTCCGCGGAGCAGACAGCCCGATAAAGGGCTCGATCCCAGGACCCTGGGATCATGACCTGAGCTGAAGGCAGAGGCTTTAACCCACTGAGCCACCCAGGCGCCCCATAGAAGGTGCTTTTTAAACTGGAGAAATACTGTGTTGAGCACAAAGTAGTGGATTTATTTTTTTTGATTTACTGAAGTATAACTGACATACAGTAAAATGTACAACATTTGATGCACATGTTTAAAGTGTACAATTTGAGGAACGCCAAGTGGCTCCATTGGTTAACCGAAGGCATCTATCTGCCTTCGGATCAGGTCATGATCTTGGGGTCCTGGGATTGAGCCCCACATTGGGCTCTCTGCTCAGCAGGGAGCCTGCTTCTCCCTCTCTCTCTTCCTGCTGCTCCCCTGCTCATTCTCTCTCTGACAAAGAAATAATCTTTAAATTGTACAATTCAAGATGTTTTGTCATATGTACACACCCACAAAACCATCACCACAACTGAGATGGTGAACAACCATCTCTACCAGAAGTCTCATTTCCCTGTACCCCGTCATAAGTCCTCCCCCCATGTCTCTGGCCCACACCAAGTAACCCCGATCTGCTCTCTGCCATCATAGATTGGTTTTCACTCTCCAGAACTTTGTGTAAGTGAAATCACACAGTCTGCGTTTCTTTCTCCAGTTTCTTTTACTCAGCAGAGTTTTGAGATTCATCTGTGCCGTCCTATACTGACAGCTCCCTTTATGTTGCTGAGTAAGACCTTTGGGTTGTTTCTTGTTTTGGGCTATTGCAAATAAAGCTTCCATGAACATTCCTGTACAAGTCGTTGTACTGACATATGCTTCCACATTTTTGAGGCAAACATCCAGGAGTGGAATGCCTAGATCATAATAATAGGTACATATCTAAATTTTTAAGAAACTGGTAAATTGTTTTCCAAAATAGTATGATTTTATACTCCCATTGGCAGTATATGAGGCTCTGATACCTCCACATTCTCGCAAACCTTGTGTTTTAGAGTCTTTTAGATTCTGACCATTCTAATAATGTGGAATGGTATCATTGTGTTTTTAATTTACATTACTCAAATGATAAATTCTGTTGAGCATATTTTCATATAATTATTTCTTTATCTTCTTTGGTGAAGAATCTGTTAAAATATTTTGCCCATTTAAAAATTGTATTTTTTTTTATTTTGAATTTTGAGAATTCTTTATATGTTCTGGATAAAATCCCTTTCTCAGTTAGGTGTTTTGAAAATATTTTCTTCTAGCCTGTGACTCGTCTGTTTTCATAGCATCTTCAGAAGATGTTAGCATTTAGCATAGCATTTTCAGAAGATCTTCTAAACTTTCATGAAGTTAAATTTATCAGTTTATGTTTTTATTGAATCGCATTTATGGTGGCATATCGAAGAGATCTAACCCAGGATCACAGAGATTTCCTTCTAGAAGTTTTACAGTTTTACATTTAGATCCATTTTGAGTTAGTTTTTATGTACTGTGCAAGGTATGGCTTGAGCTTCTTCCTGCATGTGGACTATCAATCATGCTGGCATCATTTGTTGAGACGAAACAGTAAAAAAATAAAAAAGACTCATTCTCCATTTACTTGCTTTTGCATTTTCATAAGACACTGATTCTCCATATATGTGCAGGTCCCCTGTCCCATCTCAACTTTCTCTTCTGCTCCTTCAATCTATTTGACCGTCTTCATGCCAAAATTGCTCTGGCTTGACGACTGTACCTTTATAGTAAGTTTTGTGATCTACTCATATCAGTTCTCTTTTTTTAAGTTCAACTATTTGTTTTAAAACTTGTTTTGACTATTCTAGGTCTTTTGCATTTCCACAAAAATTTTAGAATAGGCTTATTAATTTCCATACACATACAAACCTGCTGAGATTTTGACTGGAATTGCACTGGCTCTAGAGGCCAATAATGTTGGATCTTCTTGCCATGAACATAGTATATCTCCCTTTAGATCTTTAATATCTCTCAGCAATAGTTTTTTTTTTAAAGATTTATTTATTTATTTGGCAGAGAGATAGAGAGAGAGCACAAGTAGGCAGAGGGAGAGGGCGAAGCAGGCTCTCCACTGAGCAGGGAGCCCAATGCAGGGCTCAATTCCAGGACCCTGAGATCATGACCTGCACCAAAGGGAGCCACTTAACTGACTGAGCCACCCAGGAGCCCCCTCAGAAATATTTCAAAGATTTATTTATTTATTTGATAGAGAGAATGAGAGAGAATGAATGGAGGAGGGGCAAAAGGAGAGGGTGAGAGAGAATCTCAAGCAGACTTCCCACTGAGCACAGACCCCAAAGTAGGGCTCCATCTCAGGACCCTAAGATCATGAACTGAGCTGAAACCAAGAGTAGGACACTCAGCTGACTGAGCCACCCGGACACCCTTCTCTCAGCAATATTTTATTGTTTTCAGGGGACAGATCTTTTGGAGTTTTATCAAATTTATTCTTAAGTATTTAATATTTCTGATCCTAATTTAAAAGGTGTTTTTCACAAGAAAAATAATTACAATTTCAGTGGTTTGTTATTAGTATATAGAAATGCAACATCCATTCTTAGTCAAATAAGAAACAAAAAAAAAAACCCCAAAACCCTTAGCAAACTAAAAATAAAAATGTCCTCACTCTGATAAAAGGCATCTACAAAAAAGGTAAAACTGATATTGTATACAATGGTAAAAGACTAAATCTTTCTCCCAAAGATCCAGAACAGTAGGCATGTCTCTTCTCATCACTTCTATTCAACATTGTACTATATGTTGTACTATATTAAGATAGCGCAATTAAAAAAAAAAAGTCATCTAGACTGTAAAGGAGGTAAAACTGTATTTATAGACAATGTTCTCAGTGTAGTTCAGTGGAATTAAATCAGAGGCGGGGAGGAACCATGATAGACTATGGATTCTGAGAAACAAACTGAGGGTTTTAGAGAGGAGGTAGTGGGAGGATGGGTTAGTCCAGTGATGGGTATTAAGGAAGGCATGGATTGCATGGGCCACTGAGTGTTATACGTAAACAATGAATCATGGAACACTATATCAAAAACTAATGCTATACTGTATGGTGATTAACATAATAAAATAAAATAAAACTTACCTGGGTGGCTCAGTGGGTTAAGCCGCTGCCTTCGGCTCAGGTCATGATCTCAGGGTCCTGGGATCGAGTCCCGCATCGGGCTCTCTGCTCAGCAGGGAGCCTTCTTCCCTCTCTCTCTCTGCCTGCCTCTCCATCTACTTGTGATTTCTCTCTGTCAAATAAATACATAAAATCTTTAAAAAAAAAATAAAACTTACTAGGAGTAATAGATGAATTTAGCAAAATTGAAGAATACAAAATCAATTCCATATATTGGTTTCCATTTTGTTCTCCAACAATATTTGTGGAGGAAACTTGTAAGATTTTCTTTTGTTCGATATGTAGTTGCTTTGGGGGGTCCTTACATTCCTTGAGAGCCCCCGATGGGGGACAGAAGGCCTAAAGTTCAAGTGACTGTGGGAACTGGGGGGCTGGAGTGGGAAGGGGAAAGTCTGGCAGGATGAACCGAAAAATGGAGGAGATCAGGGCTTAGAAGGGAGCTGAAGGGAAGACCGGAAGTGGCAAAAGAAGGGAGGAGGAAGTGATGGGAAGGGAGAGGTCGTAGTTGAGTTAGACTAGAGGAGCCACCAAAGTTCCAAATTCTCTGAGTGAAACCACGGCAACAAGAAATATAGGGGACAGAAGTAGCACGGTAGTGGTGAAACATACAGCTGGGAGGGATTTAGAAAGGCGAGGTTCAGCTGATTGAGAAGTTCCTGTAGAAAAAGCAGGATCAAACAGAACAAAGAGGCACAAAGAGCCAGGAAAAAATTTGTAGCCCCAGCATCAGGGAGTGAATCCCCAGTAGAAAGAAAGAGCTGGGAAGGACTTCCAGCCCAGCAGTGAAGGCAGAGCACCTGTGCTGGAAACAAGGACCCGGGGAAGAAAGCCTAGTCAGAAGGGACCTTTCAAACAAGGAAGCCTGCGACTAGCCCGGCCTCAGACAGTACATTCAGAATCCTAAGAATCTAAATCTGTCTCTTACCATGATTCAGCAGACTGTCGTCAGGGGTCCTGGCTGAGGAGCTGTACTCACTGATGGGTCCTCAATCAGTGAGTCATGAGTGAAGACAAAGGCTTCAAAAATGTGCACGTAGGGTCCTGGGAGAGAGGCTCAGTGGTCCAATGGGGAATCTGATCCCGAGTCATGGTACCATCACTGTTAAAGAAGAAATTATTCCGCCGTTGTTGTTAATGGTAAGGATGATTTATTCAGGACTATTGTCAGAGGTGTCAAGACTATTACAATAGGAGACTTAGATGGGCCCAACTCTGAACACACAGCTGGAGATTTATAGCCAAGGAACTGAATGGGGGTTTGAGGGGTTGGTAGATAGAAAATTACTAAAAGGAGACACCAAGGGTAGGGGGGATTCTTGCTAACTTGACTTAGGGTTTTGCTGAAGGCAGGCCAGGGTGGTCAGATATCAAGGGTGGGGGAAATCTCAGTAAGGTGACTAGCAGAATTCTTGCTATAAATGGTCTAGGGAGGCCAGAGACAGGGCCCAGTGATGAGGCCCAGCCAGAATGCAGGCTCAGAGGGGCCTGGCTAAAGAGTAGTCAAGAAGAGCGTCTTTGCCTAAGGTGCCCCTCGCCCGAGTGTGTTATTTATGATGGTGTTTTGGCTGGTGTTAACTGGCTGATATTCTAGTACTTTCCTGGCAAATCAAAAACATCAGGTCACATTAAGAATTATGGAAAGAAAAGGTTGGAATCCAGGCAAAACATCACTTCTGTGGCCTACCTGCACGGAGAAGCCTGGTAAGGAGCCAACTCTCAGCCTGGTTACCATCACCTTCTAAATAGGGTTGGTCATAGGAACAGGAGTGAGGAAACAGGACTGTTTGTCTCTGGGCAGATTCTGCCCAAGACTCCAGACCACGGCAAGAGGAAAGATAGGGTTCTCTGAAGTCTAGAGCTCAAACTTGTAAGCCCCGTCCCTGTCTGGGTTCTGAGTAAAAACAATAAACTGCCCCAACACAAATGCTACAATGTCTGCAAGGAACTTCCAAGACCGTGTACCAGCGAGGCATCAGTCTCTGGGCTTTTAATCAACACTGCATGTGCGGTAATGTTGAAGGACTCTATTCAGGGATGAATACACACTTCAGAGAAGGGTTGTTGGAATCCGAAAGGTCATCAGGACACTCTTGTTCTAGAGGCTGTTCTAAGCGTGCCCCCTCTCAATTCCTATCAGAACCAACGGCTTTGTTATTTAGCATGATGGATGGTAGAGGCAGTGCTCATCGGTGGCATTGAAGGTGTTCAAAATACATAAGGTGGTTGAAAATACTCTATTGGACACTCCCCACCTTACTTAAACAGGGTGTGATGCTCTAGAAAGCCTAGCTCAGAGCTCACGCTGTCCCCACCTTAGGGTTTGAAACAGACCTATATCCAGAGCTCGCAGGAAGTTTCTTGCACCTGACTGACTAGACGCTGGGCTAAATCTTGCTGTTAGAATGCTGTCACATCTGCCTTCAGTGAGTGTGTTATGCAAGGGATTTGTCAGCGAGCCAGTAGGACAGAGAACTGTACTTCATTGAGTTTACAGAACTGGTTGTACAACTTTTTTGTGCCTGCTGGCTTCCAAATGTTTATTTTATGGCCGAATTCAGCCCGAGACTTGCTTTCAGTCTCTGGGCTTTCAGTCTCTAGTTCTAGAGAACTAGAGCCCTCCCCTACTTCCAGAACAGGCACACAGGCCCATGTATGAATGTCTGTGTCCCTCCGTTTTAACAAGGTCCCCAAAGCTCTGGGGCTCGAATCAAGCCCGCATGTATTGTTAGGGACCTTGGCTGGAGCAGGTGTTTTTCTATTTCTATGACCCTGCATAATGGCTCTTCGCCATTAAACCCTTTTATAGGAAACCACCTCAGCTCATTTATTAGAAGGACTCATAAAACTAACTAAATGGTACTGAGCTAGGGGGTGAGTGAAAAGAGCACAGGGCTGCCTCCAGGAACCTTTTTTTTTTTTTTTCTTTAAATGCCTGTGTTCCTGTTTATATGTTATTCTGTATGGATGAATCAGTTTCGGCTTTTTGAATGATACTAAAGACCAGGCTGATGTCCTGCCGCCAGCAAAAGTCCCCTAAAGGCTGCAATTTTTCCCCTCTGGCCTGAGTCCAGTGTTCTCTTTACATAATTTCAAAAGGCACAGAAAACCTCCCCCACTCCAACTTATTTTTACACCGAGTTAGTTAGTTTGTCCTTTTCATATTTGCAGATACCGCCGCCCAGGCTGCGGTGCTTCTTTCTTTGCTCTCAATATCACATCGTGGTTGCACGCATAGACCAACCAGTGTGTGCCTAGGTGTTTGTGTTGTTCAGCTTTTGTTTTGCCAAGTAAGAAAATGCTTACTTCTGGCCGTTCAGTACGCTGTGAAATTCCTTTTTGGGAGCCCCACAAATAAAATAAATAAGACCATCAGGAGTCTTTCGAGTTATTAAAATTCCAGACTCTCTAAAAATGGTATTTCCTGTCGAATCTTAATGAAATGATCAATTGAGAGCCAAATCCTGATTGCGGGATGAGCTCTTTTGGACATTATGTGCATGGCGATTAGAACTGCCAAGTCACGTCTCCATTACCTCGTCCATGGGAAACTCCCATGTTTCTGAGACGCATTTATAAATACCACCTAAATGTGTATATATAATGTGTGAGCATACGCACCCCACGAAAGGGCAGAGAAAGCTGACAGTTCCATGTCACTGCAAGGAAAAGTCATGCCATCAGTTGAACTTTCTTTCACTCTTGGCCTTGAACTTGGCTTTGTGGCCACTCTGAGAACAAAACCAGCATGAACATACGGTCACACAAAATTCTCCCGTGTTGAATGATTCCACAGAGATGTTACTGGACAACAAAGTTTTCAGAAAGGGGCTTTGCTCTTGGTTAGGGGCAAAAACAATTTTTTTTTTTTTTTTTTTTGCCTTAGAAAGGCAGGTACTTCTTTAAAAGCCAGCCGATGGGAAAGAGGGAAGGGAGAGGGCTGTCTGATGGGAATTTATGCCAATGGAATGCAGACGAGTTGTACTTATAAGGCCTTGTGCTTGTTCAGCTGGGAGCGGTGCTGTTCAGGAAAGCCAAGGAGATTGTGTTTTTTTGGACACATCAAAATATAGTGATCATTCTCTCATTAAAACACGTAGTATTTATCATTAGGTTCGAGGTAGTAGAATGATTTTCTGGAGTTTTTAATCAAAACTCTGGATGAGAGGATCCTTTTCTAGTTCCTTAACCATTCTGAGCCTGGAACTTTCTTTAGTAGAATGCAGATTAGTATCTTTCCCCTGTCTGGGCAGCTTAACCAGAGAGGTAAATGAAAGTTCCTATGCCAGTACCTGGAACATACCGATCCTCAACAAAGTTTAGTGTTCTCAGTCTTGTCTTAAAATCAGCAATGTTGGGGTGCCAGGTGGTTCAGTGGGTTAAGCCTCTGCCTTTGGCTCAGGTCATGGTCTCAGGGTCCTGGGATCGAGCCCCACATCGGGCTCTCTGCTCAGCGGGGAGCCTGCTTCCCCCTCTCTCTCTGCCTGCTGCTCTGCCTGCTTGTGATCTCTGTCTGTCAAATAAAATAAAATCTTTTAAAAAATTCAATAATGTCAAGTTCTCTGTGTATAGCCTTATAGCCTTAGTTCATTTTTTAAAAAGATTTTTATTTATTTGTCAGAGAGAGAGAGAGAGAGAGAGAGTACGCACAAGCAGGGGGAGCAGCAGACAGAGGGAGAAGTAGGCTCCCTGCTGAGTAAGGAGGTCAGTGTGGGACTTGATCCCAAGCGGTCTGGAATCACGACCTCAGCTGAAGGCAGATGCTTAACTGGCTGAGCCACCCAGGCGTCCTTAGCCTTAGTTCATTTTTATGTTTGACTCCCAGCTGTAAAATCTTTGAGGGAAGGGGCCTTATCATTCTCCCCGCAAAATTAATAGCAGTAAACATAAAGAATTGATGTGTATTAAATTTTTATCACATGAATTACACCAACTTCCTCTTACCTCTGGAGCTAGCCTGGAGGTTACCCTTATGACTCGGTGAAGAAAATCCCTCAGTTGGGATTTTCTCAGAATGGGAGAAGGGGAGAGCTGAGCTCAAGTTAGGCACTTAGGGAGTAACAGAGAATTCCCCTCTCCATACTTAAGTTTGTAGACTCCTTTTGTGTGTGCTCTTAGGATAGAAATCAGAGTCCGAATGGCGTTTTGTTCAGCACCAAATCAAAACACAGGCTGCCTCTCTGCTTTCACCTGTTTAACACACCAGCCCCTGTGCGGGAAAAGAGCCGAATAGGAACGCACATCCTTCAGGCTTCCAAGGCCCCTTCTGTGTTCATCGGGGAACTGGAGTTTAGAGAATCCCAACCCCTCCTTAGGCACTGGCTGGACCAACGAACAGTGTATCACACACTCTCTGAGGTCTACATGGTTGAACTTGGGTCTGACAAAACCTCTTCTCTGATGGGCTCACCCAGCATTATCTTACGATCGGGACAGCAAGCAGTAGCCGCTCTAGATCACTCACACCAGGGGTATCCACGTTCCTTTGCCTCGACCAAACGGTCTCCCTGAGTGTTGTAGTAACTAGATTTATTCAGGATCAGAGAGGCATGGGTTTTCTATCTTCCTTTCTTAAATATAACTTCCTTTACCAAAAATGAGGTTGGGCAAGTATTTAGAAGTTTAAATACTTGAACAGGCCCTCGGAGTCAGGGGGCTCCCAATATCTCTGACATTCTTGCACTTTTTCCAGAATCCATCTCCTTTCTCCATTTACTCTGTCGTTCCATTAAAACATAATTCTCAGGGCACCTTGTCTGGCTCAGTCCGAAGAGCATGTGACTCTTGATCTTGGGGCCACGGGTTTGAGCCCCATGTTGCATGCAGCACTACTTAAATAAATAAACTTAAAAACATAACACGTAATTCTCTGTTGACTCCACTGTCTTTGCTTGAAGCCGCCTAGCCTAGAGGGTTGGGTAAACAATATTTTGTTGGGTAAACAATTTTTGATTTCATGACTATCAACCATTCATCTAGCCATTATTCAATGGCTCCAGCTTTTCTGCGTTCCTACTGCATACCACTAACTGAATTTTATAGATGAGCAAAGAGGAAGCTCAATATATAATTCAACAGATCTAATTTCAACATCCAACAAAAATAAACTGGCTATAATCCACCCATAATTACGGATCATTTTACTCTTAAATACGTCCCCATCTATTCTACCTAATTAGCTGTCAGTGTTACCCTCCTAAATATCTTTGAATTTATGTTTTCTGGGTCAATATACCATCAATTCAAGAGAGGAATAGGTTTAAGATTGGAGATCGGGAATATCAGTTCAGAGTGGCCTTAATCAAGCCTTAATCGCAAGGTCTCCTATATTTTGAATAAGACTGTAGGGAAGATAAACTTTTTCTCTCTATCCTCCTATACTCATTAGCTGGAGGACTAGTGAATTAAGTTGGCAAAAGGCAGATTAACAAGAAAAAAATCCCCAGAATTGATTATGTAAGGATGCACCCGAGTTCACAAAGAAATGTGACCCCAGGAGGCAGTGTTAGTATTGGGGGCATATATATATATATATGTACACCATTTTAGGCTAGAGAAAGGAAAAGGGGTTGGGGGCTTTTGTTGGTAACTGATGGGAAGTTAAGGGAAGGAAAAGTAAATAGAGCTGTTTAGTAAGGCTTGTTATGCAGGTTAAGAATCATCTCAGGTGCTAAGAGTCCTCTGGGTTTGTCCTCTTCCTGATCAGAGGGATCCACCTTTATAAATGGAAATTTACACCCCTGCTTTTAGACAGGGAGGGGTCAAGAAATAATTGCCTTTAGCTCAAAATAATCCTTATGCTAAGGTGGCATATTTTGGGGCGGTGTGCTGGGTTTTCTTCAGATCTGAGAGAGCGAGTGTGTAGCACTACGGTTTGGTACTGGTACACAGCACCTCCATTGTTACTTCTCTCTCCTGCAAGGGTATAAGCTCCTTAAGGGGAGGAGAAATGGTTTCTTTAGTTTCAGGTTTGTAGTGCTCCCTCTTCAAAACTACTCTTTGTTTAGCAGCCATGATACATCCTGTGCTTCGTATACGTTCTCTCCAGCCCCCTTCAAGGTAATATAAAAATCTCCATTTTGTAGATGAAGAAATTCAGGCTCGGGTTAACCGACTTGCTGAAATTAGCATGCACAGCAGAAGACCTGGGGCTTGTTCTCCAGATCTGTGTACGAGTCAGGATTCTCCAGAGAAGCAGAACCAAAAGGATGTGTGTGTATATATAGAAAGAAATGTATCCGAAGGAATTAACCTCACAGGATTAAGGAAGCTGGCGAGCTTCACCTGCACGGTGAGCCTGAAGGAGCCACCACTTGAAGTTCAAGTTCAAGTTCAAGTCTGCGCCAGAATTCCCTCTTGCTTGCGGGACAGTTCAGCATTTGTTCCTGTCAGGCCTTCAGTTTTTTTTGGAGGAGGCCGGCTCACATTATGGAGGGCAATCTACTTGACTCCAAGTCAAAAATGTTAATCACATCCAAAAACACCCTCACAGAAACATCCGGAATAAAGTCCGATGCCTAAAAGTAACTACCACCATCTGTTAACAGCCCATTTCACATTCACTTCTTTCTTATCATACTAGGTTCTCCTCCACATGGGTTAACGGGGGGAACCTGGAGTCAGGTTCAAGCCATGCACACTAATCTTGGGTAAAAGCTTCCCGTCTCATGTGAAATGGATAATCGGCGCTATTTCAAAGGTCTTTGTTTACAAAGAAAATCTTTAAGGGATTTTCTGCCTCCTGAAACTTAAAAAGCAAATCTGATACGAGTGGTTATAAGGAACACAGACATTCTCTAAGCATCCTAGCTATGGAGTCAGCTTGAGGGACCTCCGGGCGAGTTTTAGAAAACTGTCTAATACAAGGAAGTAAATGAAATCAGAAAAGAGGCTATTGTTGTTATATTTAAGCAAAGCCATTTTATTCTTACTTTCTGAAATAAAAGAAAAGGAGAGTAAAAATAGGCTGATAGCGGGTAGGCTAGGAATCGATACCATGTGTAGTGAAGTCTCCCTAAAGTTGCAGTTATATTTTGGCTTATTTAATTTTTTAAAGAGATGATTATTTATTTATTTATTTATTTGAGAGAGAGAGAGAAAGAGAGAAAGAGCACATGGGGGAGGGAGAGGGAGAGAGAGTCTCAAGCAGACTCTGTTCTAAGCGTGGAGCCTGACGTGGGGCTCAATCTCACAACGCCGAGATCATGACCTGAGCGGAAACCAAGAGTCGGTCACTTGACCAACTATGGCACCCAGTTGCCCCTCCCAGCTTACTTTAAGTAGCAATTTTGCTTTCAAAATAATGTAAAATTTTAGATAAAACCAAAAATGAAGGCTTCAACCAAACTCATTCCCCAGGCTGTGAGACTGGAAACTGAGAGTAAGATCAGCAGGAACGATCAGGGAGGGGATGTCCGACTAAAAGAGGAAGTTTGTAAGTGGTCAGTGATAGAAGAGGAGAACGTGGTCTGGTCTTGTCTTTCAGCCAAAGGGCCCTAGGTGGAATTTGACGTCCCAAAGCATCTGACATCTTACTTAATTTTATTTTTGTATTTTTTTTATTATGCTATTATGTTATAATACACATTAACAAAATTTGTTGTTTACCAAGTGTTCATTTTGACCGCTGTTAAGTCTACAATACAGTGGCATTAAGTACATTCACAAGGTTGTACAACCGTCACCACTATTTCTAAGGCTCTTTGGTCAGCATTTCAAAGTCTGTACCTATAAAAAGGTGACCCCTCCTTACCCCCTTCAACCCCTGGTAATCTCTGATCTATTTTCAGGTCTATTCCAGGTCCCTATTCCAGGTCCCTCATGTGTGTGGAATCATGCAGTTTTTGTCCTTTTGTGACTGGCTTCTTTCACTTGGTATCAGGTTTTCAAGGTTCCTCTATGTGGTTCCATGTGTCAGAATGCTATTCCTTTTTTAGGGCTGAATAATATTCCATACATGCGTCCAGACCACATCTTGTTTATGCATCATTTCTCAATCCGATTTATTATTTAAGAAAATTTTCATTGAGAATGAAAAGGACATTTTCTCAAAGGATGACAAAAAGTCCTTCCTTTTTGTTGAAGATGATGTGGGAGACAGGTACCAAGGTGAGGCTGGTCACTCAAATGAGATGGCATTCCTCTGATTGGCCTGAGAACCTAATAAAAATCATTCTCTACACCATATTTCCAGATTGAGTTAATTTCCCAGGTGACCAGGGCTTCGAGTTTCCCCCTAGATCCCAAGGAAAGCACAATCTTTATGTCCTAAATTTTATGTAGTCAGAAAATGTTCATCTGATGAAATTTTTATAGCTGATTATATTTTTAGGGGCCATGAATTATTTTTAAATAAAACCTCTAAACAAATGATGATTTATTCTTTAAAAATCAGGTAAAACTATTTGACGCTTTAAAGCACCAATGCAGAGAATTTATTCTAGAACAAAATGTGTTCTAGTTCCAAGACACATATTCTTACAGATCTCTGAAAGCCTGATGAACTGCGTTTTCCCTCTGATTCTGTTGTATCTTTCACTACAGACTACAGCAGCCCACTTCATCATTCATTCATTAACAAACCTGGCAGAATTAATTATTAATCAATCAATAATTGTAATTATTTTAATAAGATTATTTTGAGCAATTCTTAAGTAACTAGTAATATAATTAAAATATTTCTCTGTATAATTAGAGTATATTTAATTATTTAGTAATTAACAATGAATTAAAAATAATTAATTTTGCCATATTTATTCATGATCCTCTAAAAGGCCTCTCACCAGATATTACTGATTTGCCAGCTGATCTCATTCTCTCAGCATCCCAAGAAATTCGCCTTTTAACCCTGGAAACATTGATCTTGAGACTTGAGAGCCATGCGG
The DNA here is from genome assembly GCF_022355385.1 of Mustela nigripes. Taxonomy (NCBI): domain Eukaryota; kingdom Metazoa; phylum Chordata; class Mammalia; order Carnivora; family Mustelidae; genus Mustela; species Mustela nigripes. The sequence goes on along the minus strand of NC_081574.1, from coordinate 14,315,106 downwards.
CAGACACACAGAATGAATGTCTCACTAGGATGCGTATGCAAGTCCTCTCACAAGACTTCCGTGCATTCTCAGTGCTAGTTACTAACTTCATATGAGAATTTCCAAGGGAGTTGTTTACCAGTGTTCAGTCATTGGAACCTCACACTGGGCTAGGAGAGCAGATAGGTGAGGAAAGTGAGCTGTAGAGAATTAAGCTGCAGAGAAGGAACCGAAACTGCAATCTCCATCCCATAAATCCTGCCCATGTCTTTCTGTTCTAATGAGTCCATTTATCACACGCTGGAGAGTGTGTGTGATGGCTTCGAGAAGGAGGAGGGCACAGGGCTTTGCCTTGCTTAGCTGCATTAGTGGATGGAAGTTCTTCAGGGCTAAGAAGCCCATAGCTAATTGAGCCCTCCGTTCACATGAAAGCTTGGATAGCACCAACCCCCCAACGGGGGGCGGTGCGCAGAATTATATTTCTAATGGAACTGCGAGGGTCCCACATCAGGTACAGGAGTGTCTAGGACAAGTGGCTTGGCTCTGTCACTGGAGGAGATTATCTTGGTTTAGTTTGAAAATTAAAACTGATGGTATGGTCCATCTGGGCCCGTGTGGTCCAGATGGTTTGACATGGAGGGACTTTCCCACTGTGAGTTACTACGAACTTCAAAATTCAGAAAGCGGGCCTCTGGCAGGTAAGAGAAAAAAATCCTGGGGTTTTTCTGAGCCTAACTTCTTGGGTCTGAAATTTGAGGAACTGAGAAATGCTTTAAAGGATTCTTTAGGTGGTCGGAGCTCAGTATGACCCCAGTGTGTGGAAGGCAGTTTGCCAATCATATGCTGAAGATCGAGTGGTGTATTTTCTAAGTCAGGACATTCAGAGCTTTCTGTGCGTTCAAGAGAGTTTCTGTCCCATTCCATGATGAACACTTCAGTTAAGTGGTTCCATGTTGTGTTAGCTGTGTAGAGTGGGGAGGTAGGGTGAGTGGGGAGGTAGGGGAGGGGGGCAATGGGAGGGAGGGTATTAGCGAAAAGTGTCGTACGCCTACCCTTGGGGCAGGTGCTTCTCCCTACAGCCCGGGCTTGAGATCAGTAAAACTCCAGGGAGGTGGCCCAGCCTACCTGCTCTTCTCAGTCTGGGCTGGAGAAGACATGGGACTACCTCTTGGTAGTCCTACTAATATTTCAAGGTCCAGCAAGAGAAACACACTGTGCATCTAAGTAAACAGAAGTTAAATACATCTTCGTTCATGGTCTCTTTCATGCCCAGAGTAGGCCAGATGTTCTAGTGTTATGGGAGCCCTCCCCTCCCCACTACCTTTGGTTATCTGGGTCTGAAGTTTTAGTGCTCGTCATCACGCGCCACCCCGCAGTGTATTCAAACACCAGCATACAAGACAGGAGGTTAACAGGGGCTAATTATTAAGTCTTTTGGGATTTTGTTTTTGTTTTTTTAAATAACCTTATGGGAAAGATTCTGGAAAACTGACCCCTGAAAAATCATGAGCAGGCATTTCCTGAAAGAGATGAAACTTAAGTGTGCCTTTGGGGCAGACTGTTCCCATTGAACTGGACCCTCGCCATTAACCTGAGGAAACACTGTGTGCTGTGCTGGGGCCCTGTCGTTGTCCCCTTTTCTGGCGGCACTGACGGACGATGGCACGAACAGGGCACAAAGCATTCCTGGCTCCATGTGGACTTGCAGCGAGATGCATTGAAACCCTGCAGTGCAGTTTGGGCTGTAAGTGGCTGTTCTTCTTACTGTGCGGTTGTGGATGCTCTGAGCTGTTGCTTTTAGCAGCCTAGTGTAGGAAGAACAAGCAGAGAGGACTGTCACTCTGCGCTGGGGGACTGGATGTCACCAGAACGGGCCTCGTTTGGCCCAGCACTCCCCAGATTGGATCTCTGGGGTCCACTGAGTAAGCAGGACCCCACCAACTCCAAGGTCTGCGGGGCCTTGCAGGGGCAAAGAATAGAAACAGTTCAGAGACCAGGTGGGATTCTGGCAAGTGGGAGAACAGGGCTCCATTGGGAGGGAAGAGCTGCTTTTGAGTCGGCGCAGGTTGCTGACACACAGATACATGGGCTGAGTGTCGTCCTGTCTTCTTATTCAAGAGGAGACGGAAATTTTGTTTTTTAATGTGAAATATCTCAACTGGAATATTGATAGCAATTCAGTTTTGTTTTTAAACTGCTTTGCAAGTTAATGACATTGAAGTTGAGAGTCTTTTATCTCAACACTCTAGTGTCATCCGTTGTTTATATATGTGTCCCGGACAACAGCCATAAAATTGACCTGCGGGGTCACGACTCTCCCTCTCCCTTTTTTTTCAGTTTCCCAGGATGTGGAATACACAGCTCGCTGGATTCTCCCGAATATTCTGTGAGGTGGGGCGGGGGAGACACTTCAACAGTTTCTGCAGCAAAGCAGACTCCCCGGGCCTGATGTGTGGCCGGAGGTGGCACTGCCTTGGTTCTTCTTGCCTTCAGTCCTATGAGGTGGCCCTCTGGGCCTGGGACAAAGCCTCCCATTGCTGTCATCCAAGTTATGCTAGAGTGACATGGGACCCGTGCTGTCCATTGCATCAGTAATAACAATGCTCAAAAGTCTACAAGAGGAAGCGAAAGGAAAGCCCATCAGAACCCATTGGTAACAGCAGGGGAATTCCGAGTACTTCGGGTCTGCCCACACACGCTGGTGGCCGCCCAGCTCCGCCAAGATCCTGCGGGGCCTCCGAAGCGCCAACAGGAGAAGGACCCACGGAGGCATGCATGGGCTGCCTTAATGTGCTCATGCTGATGTCAGCAACAGCCCCTATCGCAATCCAAGGGTCAGCACAGGAGTCCTCTGGCATTTGGGGTCCACAGGGCAGAAGGAGTACCGTGAACACCCAGGGTGCTGAGGCTGCATCCATCTGGCTGGCTTCCAGGGGCCCAGGGCCAGGCTGGAACAGTGCTGGACGATGCCGAAGGGCCACTGATGGGTGCGGACGTGCCTGGGGCTCTAGCGGGTCCTGGCAGGAGGCTCTGCTCCCCTGCTTGCAGAGTGAGTTCTGTTAGTCCGCTTTCCTTCCTATCACAAGCACGGCATTCAGGGCAACCACATGTCCTCTGAGAGGTGACAATGACACCAGGACGACAGGACCAAAATACATTTGACTTTGATCAGATCCCATATGTGTGTCATGCGGTGAAGGGAATGGCCTGGGCTTCGGAGCCCCTCCTCTGCCTCCTGTCCTGCGCCAGGGAATGGTTTGTCTGGGGCACCTTATTCTTTCAGGATCCCGTGTGCCCTCTGATTCTCCCTCGTGGTCTTTAGAGCCTGGTGCAATTTTGCTTTAATATACCAGAGAAATATGAATGGGAACAGAAACACAACACAGATGTCCACAGCTTCTTCCCCAATGTCACAGAGCTACGTGCTTCGAGCTAGCGGTTTTGCAGAATGATGAAAAACATGTGGTTTTATCCCAACTTCCAAGAATTAAAGGCAGATTCTAGGAGGGTGGGGATTGTCTGGACTTAAAAATAGTAGTAAAACACATCTGCAGAGGACGTATTACTGCCCATTAAAAGGACAAACCAGGGTGGGGTTGTGCGTCTACCTTCCCAGCCTTCTCGGGCCAGGATGGGTACTGGGGGTGTGGTCTCTCCTTGAGGCTGAGGGATGATAAAGACAGATCTCCTCCAATTTCTAATGTCCACAAAGACTGGTGAACCTCCTAGTGGTGGGTCATACCCCCGCCCCGTAATCTATCTTCACTTTGCCAGAAAGAAATTTCTAGAACTCATGCCTGACCATGCATGTCACTCCCTTCTTTAAAGTCACTCTTGGGGGGTGCCTGGGTGGCTCAGTGGCTTAAAGCCTCTGCCTTTGGCTCAGGTCATGATCCCAGGGTCCTGGGATCGACCCCATGTCAGGATCTCTGCTCAGCGGAGAGCCTGCTTCCTCCTTTCTCTGCCAGCTTCTCTGCCTATTTGTCATCTCTGTCTGTCAAATAAGTAAATGAAAAAAATAAAATAAAGTTACTCTTGGGTTCTCAGACTCAGGAGGTCACACAAGACCCCTCACGATCAGGCTCCACGTTACCTCACATGTCCACAAACAGTCCGTGTTCTCTCTTGTTGTTAGGTTTTGCTCTGTTTGCTCCAATTCTCTTGCTCCACTTGACTAACCCTTACTTCAAGACTCGGGAGTCTACAGGAGATTTCTGGGATGGCTGCCCAGCACTGCCCACCCTCTCTGAGTGACGGGCTCGGCACTCACCGCGGTCTGACTGCCCGTGTCTCTGACCTGGCATTCAGCACGTACTTTGAATGGTCTCTTCTTTGTTTTCAGTCACATCACAAGAGCTTCAAGAACAGGAACCACAGTTCCTCTTTGTTCTCCAGGGTACAAATTTTACTATCAGTAAATAAGTATTGAGCTCTTATCAATGAGTCTTAGTTGCTGTGCTAAACTCTACAGCTGCAGTGCCCACCCCCCACCGCCAAAAAAAGTGGAAATAAAGGCTTGCTGGCCACCTGTATTAGTTTCCGAGAGTTGCCATGCCACAGTTCCACAAACCACGTGGATTCAACAACAGAAATTTATCATCTCACAGGTGTTGGCGGAGAGTGGCATGACCCGCATCCACCTTCTAGAAGCTCACAGTCTTACAGGAAAAATGGATCTGCCCACCCCCTGGGCAGTAGTCCTGAATAGTAGTCCTGAATAGTAATGGCCATGCTATAACCATGACTGGGGTGCAGAGGAAGCATCCAAGCCCTAGGTTGCAGAGTAAACACGGGAATGGAAATAACGGGTGGGGTATATGAGGAGGGGAGACGGTGGCTGGAGGAGATCAAGGGGAAGCGGGGTTGGGACTGACCGCCCGAGGGAGTGCACACCGCCCTGAGGAGCCCGAGGGAGTGCACACGGCCCTGAGGAGCCCAGGAAGGTCACCCACCAAGGAAGGGGGGGGGTGTGTGTGACTAAGGGACACAAGAGGGGGGCCCAGGGCAGAAGGCTTTGTTGATTGCATAACCCTGAGAGTGAAGAGATGCTTCTTTGTGGCATGGGGGCGGGGGCGGGAGCATTTGCTTTTCCAGTCACCTGTTGGGCTTGGGAACCAGCTGACGGATGACCGTGAGGGCTGACTCCCCGTAGGTGGTGAGGAACCCTATTCAAAGCTTTTTTTTTTTTTTTTTACCTATTGTTTCCCTAAGCCTCATATCAGCCCTGTGCCATAGGTGGGGCAGGGATTATTGACTCTGCTGCAGGTGAGAAAACAGAGAGGCTAGGCTGGGGGCCAAGGATACCAGGGAGAACAGAGCTGCTCCTACACCCAGACTGACCCCTCCTTGACCTCTCCTGGGGTGGGGGGGGTGGGCGGGGCCCCCTCACTCCTATTCCAGCCATGGTCAAGGAGATGGAGCGTCTCGTCTTTCTGCAAACCATGGAAAACACGATTGATTAAACTGGCAAGTTACTTTCAATGATACCCTGGGAAAACAGAGTACAGAGAGCAACCAAGTGAAATGCGCAGATGTACCCAAGGGAGGGCTTAGACGCAGCGGAACAGATGTACACGGACAGTGTGTCTGGGTCCTAAGAAGGCAGTGCTGAGTGGGAAGGGTAAGAGGTAGCAAGAGATACAGGACACAACCTGGTTCCGGTAAATTAAAAATACATGCATAAAACCACAATTTTTTTTTTTCAAATTGGCACAAATAAAAATTCATCATTAAACACATTCCAATGGTTATCTATGGAGAGGTGAGCAGGTAAAAGCGAATAACTAAACAGCCAAAGGAAAGGCCCTGCACAGACCAATACTGACAATGGGTCATGAATTCCATGTCTTCAACCTCTGTAGCCAGAGATAAAACAAAACCCAAAACAAATAAAATCAAGATGACACCCCCTGCCCCGAAATACCACAGAACCGTGAACTTAAGCTTTGTTGACCATGGGTGGCAAGGCAGAGCAGGCAAACTTGGTGCTTTTCCTTCTGTGTATTCACTTTAGAGAAAAACTGTTCCCTGTGTTTCCTCGATGAAACAACTTATAACATCCATCCATCCATCCATCCATCCATCCCAAACATTTATCAAGTGCTTTTAAACGTAAGATCCTCTGCCTGGCACTGGAAGGGGCCAAGAGGTAAAGAAATCCTCTTCTCCCTGAAGAAGTTTTTATTTTAACTTATTTTTATTTTTTTTTTCAAGATTTTATTTATCTATTTGACAGAGATCATAAGTAGGCAGAGAGGCAGACAAAGAGAGAGAGAGGGGGAAGCAGGCTCCCCACTGAGCAGAAAGTCTGATGTAGAGCTTGATCCCAGGACTCTTGAGATCATGACCTGAGCTGAAGGCAGAGGCTCAACCCAATGAGCCACCCAGGCGCCCAAAAGTATTCTATTTTTATCCCCTACATCAGGAGGTGGCACATTTTTTTCCTATGAAAAGCCAGATAGTAAATACTTGAGGCTTGGGGCCACAAGTCTCTGTCTTGACTACTCAACTCTTGTTCTTGACTGCAACCAAATTGGCGGGACTGTGGCCAGTACAATCCAATCCCGTTCCTTTAGGGCAGTCCTTTCTCCAACCTGGCCCAGTTTCTTCACTGGCATGTTCTCATCAGTGTTCCAGCAAAGTCTTCAGTGTGAGCCTCTGCAGATCTCTGGGGAGCTCCCTCTGCCACTGTCCCTCTCTGTGCTCTGCCCTGCAGGCACTAATTTCCTGGGCCCCAGAATCCCATGGCCCTGCCCCACGCAGGAACACTTCTGGGCTCAGAATGCATGTATGTATTTAATACATGAGATAGAATGTATTAAATCAACTCTTTAGGACTAGAGACTCAGCCTTTCTTCAAGCCAAGGACAATTTCCCTCTTCTTTAATCGTTTGGTACCTCTTCTCCACGGACACTGTTTCCTTGGACTGGAAATCCTAACAGAGGCCCACAATCCCTCACCTAAAGTACCTTTGCTTTTTTTTTTTTTTTTGCTTTGTGTGTGTGTCTTTTATTTTAAAAAAATTTTTCTTAAGATTTTATTTATTTATTTGACAGAGAAAGAGAGATCACAGGTAGGCAGAGAGGCAGGCAGAGAGGGGGAAGCAGGCTCTCTGCTGAGCAGAGAGCCCGATGAGGGGCTCGATTCCAGAACCCTGGGATCATGACCCAAGCCGAAGGCAGAGGCTTTAACCCACTGAGCCACCTAGGTGCCCCTGTGTATATCTTTTAAAAAATAAATTTCAAGCAAACACATTTACTGGAAGAGCATAACCTGAACTGCAGTGAGACTGTTTTCAGTCATTAAAAAGCACTAGTATGACTATTCCACATATTTTGCTGCTGAAGAGGTTTGATTTCTGAATGCTTCCCATATCCTCCTGGGGATGTTATAGAGTACATACTCTAATGATATAAATACACATAATGTAAGATGTATATAAAAACATATAAGAAGCATAAAAATATAAATAGATATATACCTAAAAATATACATACATAAAAATATATAGAACATTCAGTATTATCTGTAAAAGCCAAAACCATCCGAGTTCCCAAACTACTTCTGGCGTCAATGGTTTCAGATAAGAGACTGTAGACCTGTAATCACGTATCTATTCTTCTGGGTCATCCTTAAGGCTAAATTTTTCCCTTGTATTCCTTGGTCTTTGACTTTTTCCTCCAGTGGCTCTTCCTAACTACTCATCAGGACTCAGAACTCACCATCATTGACTTCAATTTATCTATGCTTAAGGAAAATCATGACTTTATTTCTGGTATAATTCAATCTCTTGTAGGCCTTCTCTCTCCTTCCCTGATTTCGATAAAAATCTTATCTGCTTCTTCCAGAAGTTCTATTTCACCAGCAAGTGGTAAGACTAACGTCCTATATAGTAAGTTCCATGATAAGTTCTATACAAGTAAAGGTTTGGTTTGATTACAAATTACTCATTCCCTCTACCACCAAATAAATATAGCCAGCTACTCTAACAAGATAGATGTTTATTTTCACATGGACTCAGACAATTCTGGACTACAGTATGTTGGCTCCACAATTACCAAGGACCAGTCCTTCTGTTACATAGGCATCTTCAACTTTAGGCTTCGGTGGGGTAGATGGAGGTGACCAGGACATCTGTAATCCAGCCAGCAGGAATGGGATGAAAAGCAGCATGGCATGGAGTGTCCCTTTAAGGACATTTCCTTGAAGCTGCATACGCCAATTCTATTTCCACGTCATTGGACAGAACTTAGTGACCACACCTCTCAGCAAGGCAGGCTGAGATCTGTAGTAGTCCCTCCATGGGCAGTCATTTCCCCAGGTAGGAAACTTTACAGAATATGGGGAGAATGGATATTAGGGCAGTCTTGGCAATCCCTGCCATGGCCTACTCGAGTACCTTCTTTTCCTTCCCCTATTCATTCATGCTGTTCACCCATCATGCTCAGATCACGTAGCTCGAGTGTCGTATGAATGGTGGAGGTCAGCAGTCTACATCCCTATGGGTATGGACTACACCTGATGGTCTCTTAAGAAGTAGGTCTTCTTGGGAAAGGGTAAAAAGGATGAGAATATAACTTTATCATCCATGGATGGAATAATAGGAAAACGCTGAAATACATAGTTTAGAAGCAGCAGACTTGATTTAAATGTAAGCAGAATGAAACAGGGGCATTGATGATACTCATCCTCATATGGCAATTTACAGCCTTCAAAAATGCCTGGGTGGCTCAGTTGGTTGGGCCACTGCTTTCAGCTCGGGTCGTGATCCCAAAGTCCTGGGATCGAGTCCTGCATCGGGCTCCCAGCTCCACAGGGAGTCTGCTTCTCCCTCTCATCTTCACCCCTCGCATGCTTTCTCTCATTCTGTCTCTCTCTGAAATAAATAAATAAAATCTTAAAAAAAAAATGTTTCCACATTTGGAACGAACATTATTGCGCTTGATAGTGAAAACTGCTGTTTGCCGGAAACTGTATTAGTTTCCGACTGCTGCTATGACAAATGGCCACAAACTAAGTAACTTAAGACAACACAATTTTATTATCTTATAGTAGTGCCGGAGGTCAGAGTGTCAGATATGTATCACGGGATAATGTCAAGGTGTTGGCAGGGTTGGGTCCTGCTGGAGATTCTGGGGAGAGTCCATGCCTTGCCTATTCCAGCTTCTGGGGCTATCTGCATTCCTTGGCTTGTGGCCATCTCACTTCAGTCTCTGCTTCTGTGGTCACATCACTTTCTCCTACTACTCCTTCTGATCTCCTACCTCTCTCGGGTAAGGGTCCTCGTGATTACAACAGGCCCACCTGGGTCATTGAAGATAACAGCCCCACTTTAAGATTCTTGGTGTAAATGTCCCTGCAAAGCCCATTTTGCCATGCAAGGCAACATTCACAGGCTCCAGAGACTAGGATGTGGACATTTTGGGGGAGTCACTATTCAGCCCACTTTGAAACGCAACTGTATTCCCTACACTGTGCTCACTGTTATCTCTATGTCACCTCTAGTCCTCACAACAGCCTTTGATGTTAAGTGTGATATTCAATGTTATGTTCAGTTTGCAGACGAGAAATTTGAGACTCAGAGATATTAAATAACTAACAGGTGTCACGTGACTTCTAAGGGGTAGAGCCCGAAGTCAGAGCCAAATCCACCCAACTAAAGATCACACTTCCTTAGTAGCTATGCATAGCCCCAGGTTGCAGGCCACAGCCAATATCACCAAAAACAGCCCTATACAGGTCACAGAGGCATCAGCGACTTTTTGAAATCTTCCCCCTATTTGCACATTTCTTGCAATTAATCCAGAAATCTGGGCCGGTATGAATCATCCACCTTCACTTCACGTGAAGAAGCATCCTTCGAATGCCAAGAGCGTAAACACGACTGTAGGACATGGTGAAACTTAAGACAGAAAATCACCCAGAGTGTTTAAGAAAGGAAACTTCTGCCACCCTTTCCAAGTGGGGAAATCCCGATAGAGTCGTGGAGGGCTTCTGTCAGTCCACCGAGGACACTCTGGGATGTCCTTAGAAAGGGCATGGCTGTGGATCTCTACGTGTTTTGCAGTCATTGCTGTCTTCTGGCCCCAAGGACGTAAGGACAGTCATTGAGTGAACTCCCGGAGCCACGGACTCCCTTTGTTTCAGTAAACACTGCTGTGAGGTCTTTCTGCTGCCTCTTTGCAGCCATAGTAACCGTTGTTGGCTAATCCAGGGTTGCTAGACTCCTCAACCGGAGGGAGATTTTTAAAAAAATCTAATGTCATATCCAGGACAAACAAGGTCCTTTTAACCATACCAGACTCCTTTATGCTACGGTGTTTCAGAAGAAATTTGTATGCCCTAATCTGGCCCTTTTTACCACCTGGGAAAGTGTAATTCACACATAGAGATCTGCCTCTATTCTGAGAATAGATGGAAAAATAATGATTGGAGACATCACACATAAAATGTTTATTGGACCAGGATCCAGTTAATCCTCACAACTGCCTTAAAGTAGGTACAAACATGATTGCTGTTTTACAGCTGACACTTAGAATTTGAGTCCTGTGTCAAAGCTGCATATCAGTCAGGCTGGGGCTGGGGTTTGAACCTGCAGCAGATGATTCTAGGCTAGAGTCTGTCCATTGTCCAAGCTACTGTCCACTGTTTGTGTGCATTTTAGTGCCAACTAGCTTTCTAGTTCTAGAGCTGCAACCAAGGATAGGTTCTTCAACTTTTTGTCGAGTGAGCCTTTCCCTAGAAAATACAGCCCTTCAAGAAACAAGTAAAATCAAGGCGAACTTTCTCTAATGCAGAGAAAGGGAGGATTAATTGCCAAAGGAGGAAGTGAAGGGCTGTAGCTACCCTCCAGCTGGAGGTGGCAGCCACGTGTTCCAGCCTTTCCAGCCTGTGTGACAGCAGACGCAGCCTTGGGGGCTCTGGGGGGCGCCTCAAGCAGTCCTGGCTGCTGGGAAGAGTGGCCAGGCATTCGGGACCTGTGACGACCTGGCATCCTCCCCATCCTCCTGATCTTTTAACCGTGAACATCTGGAGGCTAATCACACTCGAGCCTTCAAAATCACGACACTATCTCAGCCAGCTTTCTACATTAGGAGACAATATGGAGACCACAGGAAGAAAGTCTTCTTAAAAGGTTGTATTTATTTGTTTGAGGGGCTTTAGTTCCCCAAGTGGATTTCCCCAGAGGCCCCTTCCATGCCGGAATCTTACTATACTGTGAGGAATTTATATCACTAGGTGTAGTTTCATATTATATTAACATATTCGTGATTATATTATATATTAAGATATTAAGATTATTTTTATTGAACTGTCCAAACCCTATTGTACCCTAAGACATAGGTAAATATATTTAAGGCTTGGAAAGAGTTCTTATAGGTCCGCCCAGAAATAAAGATGAAGAGTGCCACACTAAAATGGGAGAGATAAGCAAGCCACTCGCACAAAAAAAGAAATCTAAAATGCCCCAAGTTATAAGGAAATAGAAAATCTTACTCTTAATGAAAGCAATTTAAACTAAATAAGATGCTATATTTACTGGGGCATCTGGGTGGGTCAGAAGTTAAGCATCTGCCTTTGGCTCAGGTCATGATCCCGGGGTCCTGGGATCGAGCCCCGCATCAGGCTCTCTGCTCAGTGGGAAGTCTGCTTCTCCCTTCCCCACTCCTCCTGCTTGTGTTCCCTCTCTGTCTCTGTCAAATAAATAAACAAAATCTTAAAAAAAAAAAAAGATGCTATATTTACCTACCAAATTGTCAAACAGAGCAAAAGCAACAGATTTAGAACTCCGTGCTATAGAGTGTATGAAAAGAAATAGATTTTATATATTCTGTAATAAGAGTATACATCCAGTTCAGTTGCACAGAAGGGCATTTTGGGGAAAAAACAGGTAACCCTTAAGGAGATAGATACGTACATACATAAATACATAGCTATGGAAATACAGACAGACACACACACACACACACACACACACACACACACACAGCGTATGCTTTGACACAGCAACTACCCCTTTAGAAATGTGACTAAAATGGCCAATAAACTTGCCAAGATCCTTAATCTCATTTGAAATCAGGAAACTGCCAATAGAGCACAGTAAGAGACCACGTTTAATCAGGGTGGCAACAGTCCCAGGTGTGATCAGATCAAGCGTGGGTGGGGTTGCGCAACACCAGCGCCCTAGCTGGAGCTCTGGTAGGACCGCTACTGCGCAGCCACCCTGGTGGGCCATTGGACGGTATCTGTGAAAACAAAGCATGTGCCTCCTCTACCACCCAACAATTCAACCTCTCTGAATGTCCCCGGAGAAACAGGTGCCCATGAGCATGAGGGAAAGATCTAACATAGCATCGCTGGTCCTAGCAAAAAACGAGAGTCCAAATCTTCCCACCAATAGGGAAATAGCTCAGCCATCAGTGGTCTGTCCTTCTTACAGGACCCTATGCAGCAGTCACACAGGAATGCCCCTTGTCATGTGCTCTCTGGAAGCACCTGCAAGAGAGTCAGCTGAATGAATACAGACAGCAGGACAGCATCTGGGCACCACTCTCTGCCTCACAAATAAAAACCATCCAGCACCATATACTTCATTTAGATACACGGACTTAGATGTCAACACATTGAAAAACATGAAGGATACGCACTAATGAGAAACAGTAGTTATCTCTATTAAGAGTGATTGTGATTAGTGGTGCCTTGGGGGCTCAGTCAGTTAAGCATCTGCCTTCAGCTCGGGTCATGATCCCCACGGTCCTGTGACTGAGCCCCATGTTATGCTCCCCGCTAAGCGGGGAGTCTGTTTTTTCCCTCTTCCTCTGACAGTCTCCTTGCTTGTGTTGGCTCGCTCTCTCTCTCTCTCTCTCTCTCTGTCAAATAAATGAATATATTTCTTTTTTAAAGAGTGATAGTGACCAGATTGGTCATTAAGGGGGACTTTGGTCTGTAAATGTTTTTACCCAGAGCATGTATTCATTTATCACATATATATTTTTAAAATATTTAAAAGAATGGTTGCAAAGAGTTTGTGACAGTCATGCTTAACAAGGCGTTAGTTGTAGTGAAAATCTGGAAATAACCTAAATGTCCAACAGCAAGGAACACGTCATAAGATATCTCGTGATGTTGAAGTCTATGAAATAGTGGAGAGGAAATGTTCCCAACAGTGTCAAGGGGAAAAGGCAGAATACCAAATAGTGTGTGTATTATTTAATACCTGCCGACTGATGGGTCCAAAGCAGAGGTGTCAGATTCCAAAAAGCACGCAGGCTAGCCAAAAAGCTTTATAAAGGCTCCCGAGTACCGAAGTCAACAATATCAGGGATTGAAATGATGGATCCTGCTGAGATGACAGGACAACGAGGGCCAGAGAAACTGAGGCAGGAGGCTTGGCCAAGCAGCCCAGGGGCAGACGGAAGCAGCAAAGTACTAGTGGCCCAGCCGAGGGTCAGTCTGTCTCGGCTCACAGGGCAGCTGGCCTGGCTGTACCCAGAGAATCTGATCCCTCACTGGTTCAGACCAGCCTAAGGGAGGTGTGGGCTGCTCCCTCCAGCTGCTTCAGCAGGCACCAGGTCAGGCCAAGGACAATGGCCTCCTCTTGCCAGAAGACCTTTTCAGGCTACACTGTGATCCCCAATGGCGGGGGGCCACCTCTGATCTGCTGGACAGCAACATGCATTCCAGGCTTAGCTCTCATTTCCTGCAAGGAGCACAGGGCTCCCGACCACTTTCTGAGGGGCAAAGCTAGGTCGCTGATACCTGCAAGCCCCTTTTCCTTTTGCTTATCAAGAAAGTGGCTCATAGTCATTAAATCATGGGAAGTGCCATACAAAATAGCAAGAGTCTCTCTTGAAAGTCAAGATTTTAGAAAATTAAGTGGGAAGTAGAGAGAAAGCCTTTAATGGAATAAATTGATTTTATATTATGGAAAGAGAACAGAGCGAAAGAGGAAAGAACAGGAAAAAGGGGGGGGAGGCTAGGAGAGAGGAAGGAAGGGCAGGAGAGGCAGAGAGAGCGGTTTCCAAATTCACAAGTGACAATGCTGTCATTTCTAGCTGGCCCCCAGCCCCACGCACTGGAACCTGAGTGAATTCCTGCCCTTCCACGGGGTGCAGGGCGGGAAGAACAGTAAGATAGGAGAAGGCAGCAGGATAGAGTTCAATTTGAAAGCCCAGGTAGAAAAATAATCTGGGTCCTAAGCAGGAGGCTGTCCGTTGTCATTAAAACAAAACAAGCAACCACCTAAACAGATGGAAACCTCTGCCTGGGTTTGGGGATAGAGAAGCGGCGGAAGACTACGGTGGGTGGAAACGAGGCAGAGCGTTTCTGGTCCTGGAGGTCAATGTCAGGTGCCTGGGAATGATTCTGATGAAGTCCCAGTTAGGCTTGAGAAACTGAGTTCTGTGTCTTTGGAATTTGGGCTATTGATAAGGTAACTTCTTTGTTTGTAAATCTCAAGGACATTTGCAAACCAAGGGAGACTCCTGTCTTGTAGGATTGTGATCTCAGCAAGTTAACTATTTATCATTTTATGGCAGTCAGGGGTGCCTGAGGAATGCTACACCTATGGAGGGGAGCGGATGAAGGGGGGGGGGGTGGGGGGGTGGGGGGGTGGGGGGTGGGGGGGGTGCAAGGCGCCAGCTCTTGCTTTGTCCTCAGCCAGCCTCCTGCTCCCTCATCAATTCCAGCAACTGTGAGCCTGAGGTCAACTCATTTCTTTTCCTCTGCGGTGTTTAAATCCCTGCGCTCCTCCTGCTTGTACACCTGCATGAAGTCATCACTCTCAGGGAAAGAGACACACAATCCCAAGTCCCTCATTCGTTTAACAACAAGGGGTCCCTGGCACGGGAGGGAGGCTTCCAGAAGGGGCAGATGGGGTTCAAGGTAGCTGCTGCCCCCCGTTTCTAACACAACAGCAGACGTGCAGGGTCAGGTGGAAGAACTGGTGAAACCTGCATGCCAGCTTCCGAGATGGGAACAACAATTCGCTTGGCTTCTGTGGTTAAGCTCGTAAACATATTTAAAAGCTTTCTTGGGTGATAGGTCAGTGGATTGACTTAAACTATTGACATCCTTTCTCCGAGAACAGGTCTGTGCTTTTGAGCAATACTGACACCCAGTGTTTGAAATTCTAGGACTGGAAGGAAAATAATAATGGGAAGGGAGGAGGAAGAACAGATCCTAAATAGAACCACCATCCTGTCCAGGACCCACTCACTGCACCAGCGGAAGTTCAGAGCTAGCCCGCACTTCCTGCCCCACAGCGGGCTTGTCCTACTCAACAGTGAACATGGGCGGCACTGTGAGTTTTTGGAGGGGATCCTTTTTTTATAGAAAAGATTTTTCAGAGGCTATTTGGTTTTAAAAAATAATATGCAACTTATTAAACTTCCAAAATTTAAGAGCTAAGCTGCTGCTTCCTTAAATTTTAAGTTCAACTTTCAAACCTGTTCTTTTATTTATAATCGACACACGTTCTCAATAGTATTTACTATTTGGGAACGTCTGTCAATCAGCAATTGAAAAACTTAAAAGGAAACCTGAACATTTAAAAAAAAAAGAGAAAATGCACTTAAAATGATGGGTCTAATTGAATTTGTCATAGGATCTCCACAAACAGTTTAACTTTCTTTATAAATTTATCTATTTATTTATTTTTAAGATTTTATTTATTTACTTGAGAGAGAGAGAGAAAGAGATTGCCAGAGAGAACACAAGCAGGGGGCCAACAGAGGGAGAGGGAGAAGCAGACTTCTGGCTGAGCAGGACCCAGGGCTGGATCCCAGGACTCTGGGATCATGACCTGAGCCAAAGGCAGATGCTTAACTAACTGAACCACCCAGGCGCCCCCCCCTTTATAAATGTATTATATTCAGGTATCTTTTTGAACATATCTGACTGAAAAAGTTTGCCAAATACTTTAGATAACTTTTTAAAATCAGATAAAATAAACATATAAATAAAGGCAGTTTGTTAAGTTACTGAAATGATCCAGTATTTTTTCAAACTAAAAAAGTTATCCCAGTATTTTTAAAATCGTAAGTGTAAACAACTGAAAATATGTGTTTTGGTTTTTTTTTTAAGATTTTATTTATTTATCTGACAGACAGAGATCACAAGTAGGCAGAGAGGCAGGCACAGAGAGAGAGAGATGAGGAAGCAGGCTCCATGCTGAGCAGAGAGCCCAATGTGGGGCTCGATCCCAGGACCCTGAGATCATGACCTGAGCTGAAGGCAGAGGCTTTAACCCACTGAGCCACCCAGGTGCCCCAAAACATGTGTTTTTTAAAACTTTTTTGAGTAAAGTGGACACACAATGTTGGTAGTTTCAAGGGGACAACATAGTGCCTCGACAACATTGTATGTTATGCTATATGCTCACGGTAAGAGCAGCGAGCTAGCCTTTCTGTCACATACTACACTATTACAGACCATCGACTGCATTCTCCATGCTGTGGCTTTTCTCCGGGACACTTAGTCTTCCACAACTGCAGCCAGTATCTCCCACTCCCCTTCATCCATTCTGCCCATCTCCGACCCCCCCTTCCCTCAGGCCAACACCATTAGTTTATTCTCTGTATTCATAGGTCTGATTTGGCTTCAAAAACACATTTTAAATTGGAATCACAAGGCCCATTAGTTAGATCCTTTAATAGGGCAAATTATCTTTCATACAATAAGTTAAATTCAAAGTAAAGAGTTTATCTTCAAATACAATACAATAGTGTTAATAAGGAGTTAAGTGTTAATCCAAATTTTCTTGTTGTTAAAAAACACTTATCCGGTAAAGAAACCATTGTGTCAACCCAAACCAAATACATTTTGCTTCCTATACTGATGCTCCAAGGTTATAGGCCAGCCCACTGGGGCCACAACATTGATCCCTGCCTGTGGCATTGATGGCACACAGGACACTAATTTATGGCCACCATTCCAGTAAGTCCATGCCCTCCAATTTGTCTGGTCTAGTAACCCACACCTCTGAGTTTGAGACATTTGGTTATTTTTCCTTCTCAATCCTCACTGACACTGTAAATAGCTTCCTTTTCTGGAGTTGGATTTAATTTCTTTGACTCTCTTGCATACCACCAACAACTAAATTATGAGCCATTTCCTGTTACTTTGAATTTTTATCTTAAATTTGCTGAAAATCCTCTTTTGGACTTATTTATATTTTCTATATTAATCACCTTTTATAAAGCCTAAAAGAGAAGGTAAAGGTAAAAAAAATTGGTGAAGGCATTCCAAAAATTTCTTCACATTCAGAGCCTAACTCTTTTCAATCATGCTTCCATTTATCCGTTGATATGTACAGTTTTCAAAAAGTTAAAAAACAAGATTCTTATGCAAATATAGGATAAACAGCTTTCAAACAATAAACAACTGATTTGGAGGAGAGTTAGAGGAACAAGGGGTTTATGAGCATTGAAAAAATATGCTAGAGTGTGTCAACCATACTCAGATTTTTAAAAATAATGAAACTGGGGAAAAAAGAAAAAGTATGTTGGAAAAAGATGGCTAGGTTAGAAACAAAACTGGCTAATGTCCTACAGGCCAATAAAACATGTGTCTTTTGTATTGGACAAAGATCATCTGGATCTCTACCAGACAAAACTTAGAAGTTAAGATTTAACTCCATAAACCATGAACTTTTACCCAGTAGTACATAGCAAATCAAACAAAAGTGCATCTCATTAGAAAATTAAGTGACCTAGATGACATTAAACATCTGTGATGCAGCAATTTCTTAAAATAATCCATCGAAGAAGCAATACCATTGGTCTGACACATAAGCTGGGTTTATGGTTGGTTATGCAGTCTTGGCTAGTTTTTGTGTCCTGCTTCAGAAATGTTGCTAAACACAACTGTCTGATTCATCATTTCCCTCACCCCCTGTACCCAGTAATTAGATTCCTACAGTTGGAAGTGTCTTATAATTCCTAGGGCTTCCCTCCAAGTCACCCTAAATTTTGCTTCTGACTCTTTTACGTTCTACCATTTTTAGGCAATGGTGACTGTCTGTCTCATGACTGCTACATGGCAAAAAATGATTGTACGAGGCTGTTGATTTGAAGGTGTTCTCAGTTTCAGAGATGTCAGATGGTGGGGGAGAAACATACGTCTTAGAATCAATGAAATGTGGTGAAGTGTGGCATATCAAGAGAAGTTGGAAGAGTAAACTGAGACTAGTGTGTAGCATATATGGGGTGTGTGTGTGAGTGTGTGTGTGTGTGTACACACACACACCCCTCTGAACAGTAACTTGGTTTTCCGTAACTCTGTAAATGTCAGTTTCTCTTCCTCCCTCCACAGTCTCAAGTTTATTATCACAGGTACATCATCTTCCTGCAATGAGCAATACAGGGCACCAAAGAAGAGTTTGTTCTTGGAGGGATTCCCCCATGGCCAACTTCTGTAGATCTTGGCTTTCCCTTTGTCTATAGCTTTGTGGTCTCTAGGTGAGAGGGCAGGAGGAAGGTTCTGAGGTCTACCTGCTGCCACGAAGTCCAGAAAATGTCCTTGAGAGCCAGCACGTAGGACAACTTTTATCACAATGCTCTTAGATTTGGGGGGGCATATGCTTCTCTTGACATCATCACATTTCCCAAGATCTCATCAGCTGTGAAAGAGGGCTCAGAAGTACTTCTCAGTCCTTCATGTCAAGGCACGCATAGCAAACATGCTGGCACGTATGCAGCTACTGGGATTAATGGAGAGGCTTCTCCAGACCAGAAGTGACTGGGTGGGGGCGGGCAGCTGCCCAGGCCTACCTGTCCTCCCAAAGGCGGGGGCTCCATGACTGTACCCCATAATTCATTTCTATCACTGTGACGTGCTTCTCTCTCATCCCTGGAGATCTGCCACTGGTGACAGGCCTCAGTGGGGACCAACAGCGAAACCTTTAAAATGAGAAATAAAGCAGCAGGTCATGCTCTCGCAGAAGAAGAGTATAGTTTCTGTCTATTAGAAAAAATGAGTAAGCAATCTTTCAAGATGAGTAGTCAGGATTCAACTGCAGCATGGTCATAAAACTACTTACCCTTTACTCAGATGGGCACAGCAAATGTTCTATATCTCTGGTGGATATGATTTTCCTTCCGAGCCCACATCCACTGAGTAAAAAGAAAAACTAAACTATGTTTAGTAAACTTAGGTCTGATTGCAATAATATAAACTGTCCCAGTTTAAAAAAAAAAAAAAAAAGGTCATGCCTTCAGCTCACGTCGTGATCCCAGGGTCCTGGGATCGAGCCCCGCATCAGCCTCTCTGCTCAGTGGGGAGCCTGCTTCCCTCTCTCTCTCTGCCTGCCTCTCTGCCTACTTGTGATCTTTCTCTCTCTCTGTCAAATAAATAAATAAAATCTTAAAAAAAAAAAAAAGTCAATTCCTTGAGCAGAAAATGCTCAGGCTTTCAGTTTCCACTGTCCCCCCTGGTTCCTCTTCAAGATGACACCTATATTCTGAACAGACACATCATTGTCATTTATCTCCCAAATGGGACACTTTTTTTTCATTTGTAAAAGTTCATGCCTGGCACAAGCAGGCATGCGTATGAAAACCTTTCCCTGTCTCCTCCGAATCCCCAGGTAACACCGTGAGCACTATCCTAGACAAGTTCTCTGCAGATACATAGATACATAGACCCAAAGGAAACCTTATACGTATAGGTGACTTTTTTTTCTCATCAATAAATAGGAATCACAATATGCACCTTATTCTGTATTTATCACACCATTCATGTCAAACCCATTCAGGACACTTGAGTGAAAGAGAGCACTGTTAAAAACTATGCCAGGACAATAGGCATGAACCAGGGAAGCTTGTTCACCCGGTTACGGAGGAGGGGTTGGGTTCCTACGTCCCACAGTGGAAGAGACTCCTGGGTTCTTTCTATGTCTACTGTTTACACTCTAGTCTGTTGCAACTTGGGACTGGGTTGGATTACTTTCTGCACTGGTCCCTCGGAGGGGCTGCCAGTCTCATCTAGCCTGTTGGGACAACGTGCTCCAGCCCCCACAGGCATCGGGAATCTGGCCATGTTTTCTGATCTTGATGTCTGCAGTCACCAAGGCTTTGCTGAAGTAATCCAAGCTCCCTGGTGGCTGATGGCAGTCTCAGCATGGCTGTGTTCCCAGCGCCTGGGACCCTTGGGACTCTAGTACACCACATTCAGGCCCAGGACATCCAGAACCCCTCCTTAGGTTTATCTGTCACCCACTTGCCATTACCCTATGCATTTTGGATGTGGTGTGGAGCTGAAGGCCAGTGTTCTCTGAGGACCTGAAACTCCTGTTCTCTGCCCAGAGAAGTGGACTACCGATCCCGGGGTTCCAGGCTTTCTTCAGTGATCTGGGTGTTTCCAAAGCTCCTCTCTTCCTATTCAAGCAGGTCCTGAGAGAGGAGGTAAACCAAAACCCCAGAGTTTGTCTGCCTCAATCTAGCTCTTTCCCTTCCTCCAGCAATCAACCCCTCGGTTCCAGGAGGTAGGCTCTGGGCTTTCTATTTCTTCCATGCCACAACATCCTTCTAAGAATTACAGCCTGACTGGTTTAGCTGTCACTGGAGGACAGGGGGATTTTGTCTACCTGTGTGGAACAAAGATCTGGGTCATGTAATTTGGTTTTTGACTACAACAAAATTGAGAAAAATATCTCCCCTAATAGAAATCTGCTTTCAAATGCACTACCTTACTGCAGACATAAATAAATCCTTAATCTGATGGTCAATGTTAAGCAAAGTGGTCATGGTATGGTAGATACCTGCCTTTCCCCCAAAGCTCTCAACCCATGGTGTTAAAGGGCAGGAAACAAGAGTAACTAGACAGAAATGGTAGCACAAGCTGGGTCTTGTTCAAGCCTGCCATGCTCTTTGGCTGTTTTATGGGTGATTTATTGCCCCTGGCCTCAGGACAGAGAGAGAAGGAAAGAAAAGTGAGAAAGGGGGCTCCCACCACCCACATAACCACTATCATTCCAGCTCATCAAAACAAAAGTCTTAAACAGTTGCTGGAAAGTACCTTGAGTGATCCCTTCATCGAAACAACAGCAGAGGAAAGTCTGTACAGTGAATTCTGGGCACCAAGCGAGCATTCTCCCATCAGTTGTCTTCCTTTGTCCCCCCTGGACCTCGCTGCTTTCACTAGCCAAGCTTTAGGTCCCATTGTCCTTGGATTCTTCTCTTTCTCCCAGGGTAGAAGAGAACCAAGTCCTATTCCCAGAGCTTCTGGGCAGTGCTCTAGCACATTCAAGGAGAAAACAGCAGGGTGAGGAACTAGACAGAGGGTGGAAGAAGCTAGGATTTGGGATAGGCTGGTCAAGGTCTGAATCCCACTTCAGCCGGTGTGTAACTTGCTACAGTTTACCTAATCTGAGTCTCAGTTTCCCTGTCTGTAAAATGGGAATGCTATTATCAACTTAGTGGGCTGCTGTGGGAATTAAATCTGCTCATGGGTATGTAATCAGTTCTCTGTTGGAGAGACATGTTGTATGAACAGTCTAAGCACGTCTCAAACTGTACAGCTGTCCCCAGGAGCCACAGCTAGGTCTCTGGGGGACATGGTGATGGCCTTTTTTGATGTTTTTTTTTCCTGGCCACTGCCTGTATAGTTTCAGAAACAGAGTTTAAATTAATTCCTGGGGGTGGGGGGGTTTAAATGTGTAATTTCACATATAAGAGTTAATGGACGTGAGAAACAACAGGTTTAACTGCAAAGAGCTCAGGACCATGAGTTCAAAAGCTAGATATTAGCTGGCTATTATGACCTTGAGCAAGTCACCCTACTTCCTGGATGTTAGTTTCTTTATCTGCAAATGGAGGCTTTGGACCAGGTGGTCTCTGAGGTCCTTCCGCTATAACTTGTTTTGATTTCTAATGTTTAAGAATGCAGCTGGCTGATGCTTACCCCCCTTCTGTGTGTTCTGGCCAGCAGTGTGATCACAGACTCTTGGGTCTTGGTCTTTACTGACATCAGACTCCTAATCCCCAGCCCTCAGACCCTAAGTCCCATGGTCCCTTCCATAAGATGCATCCTCACACTTCCCTTTTTAGTTCATACACCTAGAAAAGGATATGCTAATGAGAGCAGGGCAGATTCAGCTGGAGGCTTAGCCCAGTGGCGCCCCATTACTTTGAGACTCTTGCCTTATCTCTCCTGCTGAAAAGCATCATTCACACTGCTCCAGCCTCTTGGCCCAGCAATGTTTGAGAAGTATTCTAAACAGAGGCTCCTTGGATTTTCTGATGAATCTATTCAGAACATTCTTTTAAATAGTCTTTGAATCCTGATTCATTACAGACCCACGAGAAATGTCCTAACTAGTGTCTCCCAGTCAACAATCTGTCTTAGGCAGAGCCCTTCAAGGCACCATTTCTAACAGACTACCCACTGGCCAAAGAACTCCAGCTCAGGCTTCAAATCTATGAGACGGTGAATTCATAGGGCAGCCAGGATTCCTTAGGTTGCCAGATTGTAAATAAGAGATGCAACAATGAAAATAAAGTTAATAAACCCACTGCAGCATTTCTAGGGGCATTACAGGAAAAAATGAGGTTATCTAAACCCTGCTCCTCAAATGAGGTATAAGGATCAGCAGCCTTTGGCCATTATCTGGGAGCTAATCAGAAATGCAGAATCCTGGGCTCCACCCCAGAACTACTGAATTATAGAGTCTGCATTTCAACAAGATCTACAGGAGATTTCCAATGCATGATAGTTTGAAAAGCACTGATCTGAAAGACCTGGGGAAATTAAAGACACTGTGTTGAAAGATCAAGGCTTTATGCTGCTCTTCAAGTAATACAGCATCTCCTGGGAAGATGTCATTACACGGGCATTTAGATTCATACATGACAGAGACAAGAACAGCAAGGCCTTCTCCTCTTCCTCCTCCCTTTCAGTGATAATGTATAGGGTTGCAGAAATGGAAAAGCTTAATGCCGGGAAAGAGAGATTCCCTTGGGTGGAAAAGAATAGCTCACAGGTTTGGGAAGTGGGGAGGGAGAGGAAAAGATGAACAAATTTGACAGAGCAGCTTCTGGGATTACTGGAATGTAATAAAATTTTGCTGAGATGGGCAATGGCTTTGCCCTCCTTCTGGAGTCAAATTTTTATTTCTTTTGGAATACTCCAGGACTCATCTGTAATCCTTCCATAATTCTACTTCTTACACCCCTACTGTTTGCCCAGCATAGTGCCAGGAAAATATATATGAAGTGTTTGAATATTAAAGTTTAAAGATATTTAGATGTCCTAACTCCAAAAAAGTCACAGGACAGATGAACATCCTTCTTTAGTTTAGCGACTCATAGTACTAGCCCAAATTCATAAAGAGCCTGGCTCACATGCCGGACGATGGTCTCAACACTCAGCCACAACCTGTTGTTTGCTGACTTACTAGAACCTAAGATACCTGACTCTTCCTCTGAAAACTTGAAAGCATTAGACATACTGGGTCTTGGGCACAGCTCAAGAGGAAACCCTGGGCTATCTGGAAATTACCCAACTCCCATGGAAACTCCCAGTTGACACCCCATTTGTAGACGCAGGAGGTGGTTCTGCAGAGCAGGTAGTGAAGACTGAGTGAAGAAGCCAGCCCGAAGAATTCCTCCCCTGCAAGGCGGCCAAGAGCCCAGGAGTGTGGCTTTCTTCCCTACCGGAGTCCTCTGCTTCCCCAGGGGTGGGCGCTGACCCCTAACAACCCAAAGCATGGTGGCCCTGCTTGGACTCTAAGATGTGTGCTTTCTCCCAATCTCCTTAATAAACTGCTCTGTGAGATCTAAAGAAGAGGGCTTGGGTGCACTATTTCAGTATACTGAAAACCCATCTGGTCCAAACGCTATTTGATTTCATGCCACAGCCCAACTCAGGCAATTCTTATATTTTGTCCTGGAAACGAGAAGTGTGAACCCAGAAGGAGGGGTGGAGGCGGCACGGGGCTGGAGGCAGGACGGTGGGGGAAGTGGTGGCAAGGGAGAATGATTGCTGAGACTAGGGCTGCTGAGGGGCAGTAGATACTGACAGTGACCGTCACTGGGCAGCAGCCCTGTCTGCCCCAAATGAGTGGTATAAAGATAAACAAAGCTGGACACTAGTTACAGTGGTAAGGGCCGATTTTTATCAGTGGTATGGACAGATTTTAATCAGTGGTACGCCACTGTAATAGGGAGAAGGCCAGTGTGAACTGAACGCAACTTCCATTTGCACAGAAGAAGCTGAGCCATTTTAAAGGGAGAATGGGGCAACAGAGAGGGGGGTGAGCACAGCCCAGGAGAGTCAGGGAAGTGAAAAATCACAAGAAGTGAGAAGTGGGGGTTGGTCCATGTGAAACCCATCTGGGTTTGCTAGCTGGCACTTATCAAAGTTAGGCTCCTACCCACCCCCCCCCCCAGAGAAGGGGAAACAAGAGCCCCATCTTCAAGGGCTGGCTGGAGCAAAGAGTATATTCTTCTGGAAGCCCTGAGCTTTCTCAGACAAGCATTTTGAGGAGGACTTAGGGTCACCCTAGGGATGTAGCCTTGAACTGTCAGAAACCATGTTAGTGTTCTGTTCAAGTCTTCATAGGCCAAGGTTGAGGACTAGTTGAGAAGAGGGCTCAGAGGAGCCTGACAGGAAGGTGGGGGAAGACTTGACGTTTTTGTCCAGGAGAGAGTCCTTGTCACTGACCTGAGGTGGTCCCTTTCGTGTTGAGTATCTTCAGTGGGGGATTTGTTTGTTTGTTTGAGATAGAGAGAGAGATAAAAAATGAGCAGGAGGCAGGAGCAGAGACAGAGAGAGAGAATCCTAAGTAGGCGCCACACTCCTCACAGAGCCCAAGGCAGGGTTCAATCGCATAAGCCTGAGATCATGACCTGAGCTGAAATCAAGAGTCAGACACTTAACTGACTGAGCCACCCAGGCTCCCCCTCCATCAGTGGCTTTTAAAGCAGCATTGCTTTTGATTCTGGGGCTAGCCTCCCTAAAAACATACAGCTGATATTTAGGGCTG
Organism: Mustela nigripes; assembly: GCF_022355385.1. NCBI lineage: Eukaryota > Metazoa > Chordata > Mammalia > Carnivora > Mustelidae > Mustela > Mustela nigripes. The sequence goes on along the minus strand of NC_081574.1, from coordinate 14,290,144 downwards.
GGCTGTGTGGGGCACTCTGGCCGCGTGGTATCTCCTCACTGGGGAAGCGTATCAGGCAGCGATGGCCCAGTTTCAGCCCATCTGGGAGCACTCTGCACCGGGAGGACACCAGCCAACTCACAGGGGCCATGGAAACAGTCTAGCTTTGTCATCAGAACTTCGTCAGGATTCGGATTCTGCCATTTGCTGTGGTTAAGCTTCCATTTGCTCACCCGTAAAACCAGGGAGGCCCCCGTCCCCACTTTGGGCTGCAGGATTAGACAGCATCGTTCTGTAAAGTGGGTAGCTTCTGGTGAGCATTCAATAATGCTCATTCCTTTCCTTCTCTTTTGAGAACAAAGTTCAGAAACTGCCGGATTTAATAAACGGGCTAAAGACCAAAATTCCCCTTGCAAGTCGGTTTTAACTCTGAAACAAAATGCATAATTATATTTACATTCCCAAGACCTCTCACAAATATTCATTTATGCTAAATATAGATGGTTCCCTACATATTTAAAACAAAAGCGCAGCAGCAAAAAACATTTTTCCCCCTTTTTTAAACCAGCAGTTTCAAGGTGCAACGTGTTCACAAGAGAGACACCTGTTCCCCCGAGGGCGCCCATGGTGAAGACTTCGTGGGGCGCAAACCCCAAGCGCCTGTCCTGAACTCTTGTCACCCTCACCTGGGCTTGCCCGTGGGAAAGAACACATTTCAGTGCCGTCCTCCTGCCGCGGACAAGTCGTTCCATTGATCTAAGCCTCTGTCCCCTCATCGGCGAAAGGGGCGAACCCCAGGACGTGCCTCCAAAGGTTCTTCAGAAGATCAACTGAGTAAACTCATGGGAAGTGCCTGCTGGAGTGTGTGCTGAGTACTGTCCCTAGAGCAAGCGCCCCTTTTTGCAAGCTCATCTAGGGGCTACAGGAGCTGCCGCAGGACGGCCGCTCCAGGAACGTGTGTAGACTGGATCTCCCTTGCGATGGGAGGAAAGGGCCTCATCCCGCCATTACGACAGCCTTGCTTTACGGCGGCCACCCTCTGCAAAGAGCCGTATTTTACGACAGTCACGCCAGACGATACCCACCGAAGAGGGCGGAACAGGTGTCCCGGTTGAAAGATTTCTCCATGTTGCGGAGCGGTGGAGCTAGACGAAGCGCCGTTCAAAAACAATGGTGTTCGCAGGCACAGGTGCAGATTCTCTCATGGAAACCTACGCAGGAAGCCGCATGGGCTCTCAGGTCTCCGAGCTCTGAAGCATCCCAGAGTCCCAGCTCTGGTCTTGGCAAAACAGGGACTGAGCAGTGGGTGGTACTCGAAAACCTAGATTCGCGAAGGAAATGTTGTATTTCATCTCCAGGAAGACGTGTTGTTGGAGGAAGGGTGAGATCCTAGAAAAATAATTACCCGTTATCGATACTCCTGCGAGGCATCAAGAAAGCGACAGGCTTTAGGTAAGCCTGGTGGGCTTCGAAAAATGAGACGACGACGACAGCGTTCTCAGGATCATTAGCTCCTTCGTTCATTCGTTCACCGAACAGGACACCCACTGTGTGCCTGGCACAGTTCTAGGTACAGCAGGCACAGTTGGCATTCTGGCATACCCCTGTTTTGCGAAAAGAATTCCAGAATGTGAGGGTCAGGAAAGAATCAAGAAAAGGTGGGTGGAAAGGAAAATAAAAAGGAGTAGGAAAGCAGAAGGGGGAAAGAGATGAAGAAGCCCATGCTAGGACCTGGAGAAATCCACCACACGAATTCGGGGTGCCACCGGTGTCGCCATGGCTCCTGGTCTGGAAGGGCCGACCTTGCAGTTCAAAGTGCATTTGATGTTTTTGTGACATTTATATGTGACAGTGACAGAGCCTCTGCGTGGGTTGACTAAAATGCACTCGTGAACATCCAATACTGAGGAAATGTCTCAGAAGTGCTCAGTATTCAATTTTCTCTTGAGTAGATCTACAAAAAAATCTAAATCTCTTACATGAAAAATGTAGTAAGGACTTCATTTGACCCTGTGGTGAATAAAGCAGAATATGGTCGAAAATCCAGAAAGTAGGTCCTATATACATGGAAAATAGGGTGGAGAGAGGGTGATTTCTAGGAAAATCTGAAACATGGACATTGCTAGGACAGGTGTAAGTGAGATACCATGATAAGATAAATGCCCAAGTTGGCATGAAGCCTTGAATCAGTGGGAATTGGATGACCGAAGTTTCTGAACAGGGCATGGCTGCATGTCACAATGGTTAATTTGCCCACTCTGCCATTTTCTCAAGGCACCTGACTCCATCCACCTGACTTCCCGGAGGATTTTTCCCATCTTATCTCTACCAACATGTAAATCGTCTACTAGAATTCTGCTGGAGGATGGAAAGGCCATCCCCCGTCCAGCATAGGAGAGCCAAGCCAGTGGGAAGGAGCTCAACCCAAGCTGCTGGCCTTCCCTGCCCCCTTGCCTGTCTCACCTGGGTGTGCCCCATATTCTCCCAAATCCTGCACCTGTCATACACCTGTCCTCTCCGGTATCATCTGACCTGTCCTGGTGCAAATGTTGGAAAAGAAAAGTGTCCATTTCCTCTGATTCCAATCAAGATAATCAAGTATTTTTTGTAAAGATTGTTCAATAGAACAAGAAGGAAAATGGCGATAAAATCCAAGGGCTTAGAAATCGAGTGAGCATAAACCTCTCTGACATGCATCTAAATTCTCCACAGGCTGAGTTGGGCTCAGGTCACTGGCTCTAGTCTGTTGGAAACTACACTAAGTTCTTTGCCTTTTCAAGTACATTTAGCTGGCACCAATTGGACTTCTTTTTCTTTCAAAACCTGCCTGGAAAGTTAGAGAAATGGAAGTGGGGCACTCTTAGGGGTACACTGTGGTTTCTATCTCCCTTTGCCCTGGTTTTGCCTATTGGCTGAGGACAACCTCCTTTTACCTGCCCTACTTTTCCTACTCAGAGCAGGGTCTTTTGCCATGCCACCCACCCTTACCCCCAATGCCATCCATCCTTACCCCCAATCCCACCCAGAGTGACTGATAGATAGATGAGGGAAGATGTGGCAGCTGTTTGAATACTCATAGTAGTGATTCAGTAGAGACCTTGGAGAGAGAAGGGAGAATGGCTGGGAGTGGTGTCCTTAAGTAGATAAGAGGTCATGGGGTCCAAAACCAAGTGAGGCAGTAGCTCACAAGTGAAGTGGGTAGGAATGTGTATAGGGAAGAGAGAAGGCCGAGCTGGCTGGCATATTTGTGGAACGTTAATTCTGATAGCTTCTAATTTTATGATGAAATGATCAGCCTTGTCAGGGACTGGCGATGGTTGTAGAGGAGGTGCTGGTGGCCCATGGAGAGAGAAGGTATAAAGTCAAGAGTGGAAGACTGATCAGATTAGGGAAAGGGCACAGAAAGTGCTCACTGGAGATTTATGGTCATGAATGAAAAGGACCAGTCAGTGTGGCTTTGGGATTTCCTCCAGGCCCATTCAGTTGCACAGTGTGTGGAGATTTGGGTTTCAATAGGGGCGTAGTTTTGCCAAGTGAATGACAAAGCAAAGGAGGGTTGAGAGAGCTGGAAATTTATGCAAAGGAGGGATTGTCATGATTTCCCATGGGACTAAAGTCTGTGGAGGGAGGGCAGGAGGTCAGCAGGGGCTGATGGATAGTGTAGAAAGGACCAGTGGGTTGAAGGACCTGACGGGGCCAAGGGTTATATGAGTCACAGTTCTTTTCTAAGTAGGAAAGGTAAGAGTGGAGGTCCTTGAGCGGAGCAGACGGATCAAGGTGATGGGAAGGTGTCAGTTATTACTAATGACATGCTTGTGGCTCAGGGTGTGGTCATGAAAGTGGCTGAGGCAGGGCCATGGGGATGATCATTAGAGAAGTAAGTTCCATGAACTGAGGGGACTCCATTTGGAAGAATCATCTAAATCATTGGTTGGCAAAGTATGGCCCCTGACCAAATCCACCCTGCTACCCATTTTTAAAATAAAGTTTTTTGGGACCACGGACATGCCCATTCGTTTATGTATTTTATATGGCTGCCTGGACAAAAATACTGACTATCCAGCCCTTTGCAGGAAAAGTATGCCCATCTCTGGTCTAAGTGGATCTTGAATCGCCATTGTTTATCATCTTAGGAGAACAAGCAATGTCCTAGAATCAAATAATTTAAATCAATGTAGTTTCCTCTAATAAATATTCATGGTGTAATGGTTATAAGCCAGTTGCCCTTGAAACTATGAAAACAAGCTTTTCAATATTACAGAAAAGCTCTTTGCCCTTCTTTATAAACAAATACTCAGTTCAGCTTTACGATGACAAGATGCAGAATAAATATCCATTTAACTCGAATGATATGCTTATGGAATTGTACATATTCACTAAACATTACCCTATTTTAATTATAAGATGGATAAACTGTCTGCTCTGTTTAGCTGATTCAGGAATAAAGTGCTTTTAATGTCCGTTTCTGTATTGGTTATGAGTTCTGGTTGTGTTCTATCATTCCAACTGGGTCAGTTCTGGACCTAATTAAATACTGTGGGGCCAACATGTAAATGTTCTGTCCTTTCAGAGCACCTTTGCTCCATCTCTGAAAGAGTAAAGCAATGGTAGTTCTTTAAACAGATCTTACCTGGTAATTTCTTCTGAGTACGCCCCCCTGCTATTGTCAAAACTGTGACCCTATTATTCATTTTCTTCGTAGCAATTATGCAATTATGTGCCAAAACAAGCCAGATAGAATAGTTTTACTCACTGTGAGAATTTTCACTCACATTTCCTGATTCTTATTGGTATGTGAGATTTTAGATACAATTTTTATTAGTAGTATATATTTTCATTGTGTAACTTTTCTTTCAAGTATATATTCAACACATCCTTTTAGACTTACTTCTTTTTTTTTAATTTTTAAAAAAGATTTTATTTATTTATTTGACAGACAGATCACAAGTAGGCAGAGAGGCAGGCAGAGAGAGAGAAGGGGAAGCAGACTTCCTGCTTAACAGAGAGCCCGATGCTGGGCTTGATCCCAGGACCCTGAGATCATGACCTGAGCTGAAGACAGAGGCTTTAACCCACTGAGCCACCCAGAGGCCCCATAAGACTTATTTCTATGAGTGAAGTAATAACATACCTACTCGTTTCATTTGTATCATAACTTCTCCATTCTTGAGTCACCCCTTTTAAGAAAGGACCTGAGTAATTTTTCTGTGGGTCCTGTATTTGTTAGTCCTTGCAGATGTGATAATACCTTTTTGTTGTTTTCTCACATGAGTAACACTATTGGCTTGCGATAGGATTCTTGAGTCATACTTGTTACGTTTCAGACCCCTAGATGTCGTTCTGTGGCGCCTTCTGGGAATTCCTGTTATGGAGCCAAAGTCCAAAGCCACGCTGATTGTACATTTTTCTCTACAGATAACTTTGAACAAGTCTGATTATTTATTTTGTAAATTCAGGCATTTCTTAAGGAAATATCCCGGGGCTGGACTCTAATTTTTCTTGGCAAAGGATGTAATTTTACTTTTTTAGACTTAGGTATTGTTTGTTTCAGGAAGTTGTCCTTTTATCTCCCATTGTTTTCATCCAATGGCTATGAGTTCTCCATCAGAAATGCCAGCTATCCAGAAAATAGTTCTGTATTCTAGGTTATCTTTCCTGTGTTTTTGATCTCTGCACCTTTTCCTCTGCATCTTGGGAGCTTGCCCTCTGCCTCTTTAAATAGCCAGTTTGTCTCCATTATACTCCGGAATTAAGACCCTCTACCTTTTTGTTTCCTCTATGGTATCTTCTAGTCCATTCTCTATGTGGTAGTAATTAATATATATATTTAAGTATATTTATGTATGTATGTGTATGTATATATGCAAATAAACACACATATATAAACACACACACACACACACACACATAAATATTCACGATCAGTAACTGTCTTTCGTACTTAAAATCCAAAGTGCTCTTCCTGGCCATAAAGGTCCTAGGTGGCTGACCACTGCTTATGTTTCCTAATTCATCTTCTACCGTTCACCAGGCACACTGCTCTTTTTTCCGTTCCTCAAGCACGCAGAACTCTTTTTTTCGCCTTAAGGCAAGCTGCTTTCTCTGCCAGTAATGCTCTTTCCTTGCTCTTTTCAGAGCTAGCTCAGAGTAAATCCTACCCCATTACAGAAACCTTCCCTGATGCCTTTATCTAAGTAGGTGCCCCCACCCCATAATTCCCTAAATCAGCACCCTGTGCATCTTCTTGATAGCAGTTACCGCATTTTAAACCATTTATTACTTTTTTGCCTGTGAATTTCACCAAAGTCTGAGCTGCCTCAAAAGTGGCCTCATGTCTGTCTCACCCAGCTCTGTGTTCTCCGCTTCTAACACCATGCTTGGCTTGTGATGGGTTCTTCATTATCTGTGGAAAGCATTAATTTATCCCATATCCCTCAATTTTCATCTCCACTTATTCTTTCTTTATGTTTTGTTTTGTTTTGTTTTTGCTTTTGCTAAATAGAGACAGTATCTTTTTATATCCTGCAGAGGACGCCAGTTCGTTGAACCTTCTGGATTTTACTCTAGGTTATTTACTATTTTTAGAGATACTCTTCTACTGGATCATCAAGATGCATTCCCTTTCCTGTTTTTTTGTGGTTTTTACAATTAGCTCTTCCTCTTAGGGTCCCTTCCCCCCCATTTACTCGTCCTTGAATGATACAGGTGTCGTATAGAGGCAGTATTTGTTAAGAGACAGGGCAAGCTGATTGTGGTCACTCCTAGCTGTGTGCAGTCTTGTTCTCAGAGGACTACCCAGAGGCCAGAGGACAAATAAGTTCCTGTTCCCAGTTCCTGGCAGATGGTCATCTATAAAAGCTCTGTTTTACCAACCTGCCAGAGTCTCCTGTCTGATTCGTTCTCTGAGTCCAAGGAGTGCCTGACCACCTGAGGTTTCTCCGTCCTGCTAAACAGGTTTCTTTCCCAGTCTCTTATTACTTACGGAACTTGTGGGGACGGTTTTCCCTCCAATATGACGAGCTACCCCCACCCCGTTCGTTCTCCTTTCTGCACAGTTTGGGCTTTTCTCACTTCCTATGTCCGAATGAATCTAGATTAAAAGAGGAATGGATGGGAACTGGAATGACCAAGAGGAGCTGTGTATCACCAAGAGTACCACGTGTGTGCTTTTCTGGTTATTTTCAGAGCTCGGGTCCCGGGTCCTGCAGGGATGTATGAAGTATCTTCCAAACGTTTTGAGTGGTCTCAGTTTCCCAAGTGAAACCTTGGATATATATTTGCCTTGACGAGAAGCCTGTTGGTAGGTGTTTTTTCCGTCCAGTTCCCTCTGCCGTATAGTTAATGGGTCTCTCTGTATCTGCCCTGAGGTTGTGCAAGCCTGGTTTTTGGTGACGGTGGGAGTTTTTCTTTTTGTTTTTTCCTGGGGGGCTGAGAAAAGTTGCTGGTCGATTTCATTAAAACCTCCCAATTTACTGTTTGTTGTGTTCCACACAGGTGATTTTCCTCAAAGCAACATAAATAATAACGACTAAAAATATGCTTTTCCCACCCCTCAACCTGTATGTTAGAACTAGCACTAAAGGAAACCAGAAGAGAACTGTTATATTTTCGTATTTGGTTAGGACTATTTAAAGCTTCTCTTCCTCTTAGCTACAATAGACTCTTGTTTTTCTGTCCTAATTTAGCCAGGAACAGCAGCAAATGACATTTCTCTTTAAATTTAATCTCTCTCTTTCTTTTCTGTTTTCAACTATATGTGAACAGATGTGGGCTAGAGAAACATAGAATTAAATACCTTGAACGGGTCAATAAAAGAGCTATTTTGTGTTTTGGGGGTTTTTGGTGGTTATTATGGGGAAAACGGAGCCAGAGGAGTTACAAAGCATGTATTTATCACCAGCAACAGGGAAAAATTTAAATAAATATTTTAAAATATTTTATTATATAAAATTTATATTTAGCATATTACATACAAACATAGAATATACTTAATAGATACTTTATATATAATTGGGGTTACAAAGCATTTATTTGTCATTTAACAGCAGAAAGAATTTATTATTTTTTTTAAAAGATTTATTTATTTATTTATTTGACAGAGAGAGAGATCACAAGTAGGCAGAGAGGCAGGCAGAGAGAGAGAGAGAGAAGCAGGCTCCCTGCTGAGCAGAGAGCCCGATGCGGGACTCGATCCCAGGACCCCGAGATCATGACCTGAGCCAAAGGCAGCGGCTTAACCCACTGAGCCACCCAGGCGCCCAACAGCAGAAAGAATTTTAAATACATAATATATAAATGCGATAAGTACATATTTTATGTATTAAAATACATTTAAATATATAATGGATATAATTACACCAATATATATTAAGTCTATTTTACATTTTATTTACATAATATAAAATATATGCTTTATATGTTAGAATACATTTTAAATATATATTTAAAATTCTGTGTTTCTTGGGTAAATGCATGTTTTGTAACTTCTCTGGTTCGGTGTTATTTTATACATGCACACACATATGCAGAAACATATATATTGTATTTACTTTTTTTTTTAAGATTTTATTTATTTATCTGACAGACAGATCACAAGTAGGCAGAGAGGCAGGCAGAGAGAGAGATGAGGAAGCAGGCTCCCTGCTGAGCAGAGACCCTGATGCGGGGCTCCATCCCAGGACCCTGGGATCATGACCTGAGCCAAAGGCAGAGGCTTAACCCACTGAGCCACCAAGGCGTCCGTCCCTATTTTATTTACTTTTAAGACAATAATTTAAGCACCAAAATGGAAAGGTTTAACTCATGGGGCACTACAGAGTATAGACTGTACATCGGCATACAATTTGGATGAGAGCCAGTGGATTTGGTGAGCGAATCCTTGCATTAAGTCTTTGATATCTTCAAGCTAAGGTCATTTGAGCTGAAAGCCAGTTGGTAACTGAAGGATCAGGACTTTATTTTGAAAACAGAGCTCCGCCTAGTGGTCACTCATAGGCTGACTCTGAAAGTCGAGCTCTACAAACTCGGCCGGGTTCAGGGGGGCATCTCCCAGTTTGTTTTCTTTCTGCATTTATTCTCTACCCCTCTGCTTGAGCTAGATTTCAGCTTCTTCCCAGCCCCTGGGTCAGGGGCCCTTGTGAGTCATTCTTACACGTGGATGATGGTGACACACCCTTTCCTAGCGTGCGATCAGATAGAAGGCTGAAGAGTCACAGCTGGCTTTGGGGGCCTTCTGATGGTGATGGAGACAGCTGGAGGCTGGCATTGGAAAGATCATGGGGCTGAGGCCCCCAGGAGACAGACGCAGGTCTTGGCCTTGGCTGTCGTTAACTGGTACGCTGGTTTCCCACTGCAGGCTTCGAGCCTTCGTCTGTGTAGCCAGAGGCCTGAGGAAGACCACTCTTCAGGGCCCCGGACAGTTCTGAGATTCTGTGGTTCAGGACAGTGTTTCAGGAGGAAGAGGGATGGCATCTGCCATTTCTCGTAGAGGCCTTCTTCCAGGGATTTGGCCCTCTCTGAAGTCAAGTCAGATGGCTGGCCTGGGGCCCCGAGAGAAGACAACGCAAGCACCAGCTGCGGGACAGCTCCAGTCACTTTAGTGAGGGCGTGTCCACGTCCTCCTCACAGGGGAGTTTGCTGATGGAAGGAGTCTTGGAAGAAGTACTCAAAGGGGAGGAAGCAGCCTTTAAAATGGGCAAGCACTGGGCACCTGGGTGGCTCAGTTGGTTAAGCAACTGCCTTGGGCTTAGGTCATGCTCCTGGAGTCCCAGGATCAAGTCCCATATCGGGCTCCCTGCCTGCCTCTCCCTCTGATCCTACCCCCTCTCCTGCTCTCTCTCTCAAGTAAATAAATAAACTCTTAAAAAAAAAAAAAATGGGCAAGCACAATGAGGGACTGTGGTTTAAATCTATCAAATTAACAGAGTTTTTGTTTTTTTTTTTTAAATTCTGCTCATTGCAGGCAAGGCTTTGGTGAGATGAGCAAGCTGATGGGAATGTGAACAGGTTGACCTTTGTGTCAACAATTTGTTGCAATTTAGCAACATTGAGAGCTTTAAAAAAATGATCATTATCCTCAGCCCCCCATTAGGTTAGAGAAAAAACTAGAAACAACGAAACGGTTTAGCTTTAGAGAAGAGGTTGAATAGGGCAGCGTTGAGTTGTTATATTTGTACTTGTTTTGCCACCAAGTCTTTCTTTAAGTGCAATATTAGATGAAAGTCTAAAATGCAAAATGGATTGATGTGGAGGATTGGGGTTCTGTTTCCGGTCCCCCACCTGGATGGGAGGACTTGGTCAGTCCTTGCTCTCTCTCCACTGCGACAGCTCCCGGGGCACTTCCCTGGCAAAAGCAGGGCTCTGTGGCATAGCTCAAAGCCACTGAGTCAGTCACAGGACAGGAATTGCATTTCCCTCTGACTGGTAGAATTCTGGATGATTCTTTTCCCAATATTTTTACTTTTCCATACTTGGCAAATTCTTCATCATGGTCCTTTTTTTTTTTTGCCACTAAATATTTATGTTAAGATATTAAAAATGTCAGTTTATTATTTTAGAGTTGTACCCATAATTGTCATAGGAACTACATGTCAACCTGGCCAGCATAGTCTTTCTTCTTGGCAGATCTTCAGGCTTATTTGGGAACCTCAGTAAAAAGAAAATCAGGTTTAAGAAAATAAAAGCCACTCAAAATCCCACCACCTAGAGAAAACTACTGTTAGTATTTTTAGTGTATTTCCTTTCAGATGTTTTCTATGTGATATATGTACATATATATACAGTATATAGGTATTATTAAATATATACTAAATGTATCATACAATGTAGCTTACATATGGCATTTTTTATTATAAACAGTTACACATCCTATTTATTTTTGTAAACATTATAAATACCCCAAACGTGAGGCTTTGAGAACATGCTGCTTAATAGTTTCTCAATAATCAATTCTATTGACAAAACAATTTTATAACCAATGTTTTTGCTGTGATAGCACTCATGTGACTATATTGTCCATTTATCTTTTCTGTATCTAATTCTTTCTTTAAATTAGATTCCTAGTAGGGGCCAAAGATTCTGAATGTTTTCCAGCTCAAGAAGTGCATCGCTAAATTTCCCTCCCGTCAGTGATTATGACACAACACTTAGAAAAAGTCCTCCCCAAAAGTGAGTGACCCAGTAACCTTTATTTTGGTAATGATCCATTGATTTAGGATTAGAAATTTATGTACAATGTAGCCTGCTCATTAGGGAATAAGTGTATTTATTTAGATAATAATTAAAAGTCTGCTACAGGAATTTACATGTAAATGTTTTTTATTTGTTTCAAATTGAGCTCTAATCTCTTGCATGTTAAGGAGTCCTTTTTCCTTTGTCAGTTTATAGTCCATTAACATTACATAGTTAAAGCAAATTGCTGGTTTTCTGTTTTCTGTGACTAGCCTCAGTTAAGCCAAGACTGACAGCATTCAGCTTTGGACGGAGAATAAAGGCAAAAGCGAGCAAGCAAACCAGCCATCCCCACACTCACTGGAAGCAGTCAGTCCTCTGCTTCACGAACACCGAGAGCTGCTCTGTCTCTGACTGCCCATTCTCAGAAGCTGGCCTCTCCTTTGCTTTACAAACGAGACGCAGGCTTTGCTCCCGGGACCCTTTGCTCCCGGGACACTGTGCTCCTTCCCTGGAATCCCGAGAGTGTCCTTGTCGATGGAGCATTTCCCCGTCATTGTAGAGCTGACAGGAGAATGTCCTTACGTCGGTGCACTCAGATATGACATGCTGGCAGCGAGTCCTGCTTTGCGTAAAAACCTACATGTACCTACCTGCCAGTTTTTAGAAAGTGACTTAGTAAGAACATCTCAAGGGCAGGAATTCCCCGAACCTAGTACAGTGTCTGACACAGGAGACGGGCTCAATAAAAAAAATTGTTGAATTGAGAACTGGGAATGTAAAGGTGGGTAGCATTATAGGAATAGTTTATATTGATTCTTCATTTTTCTAGAATAATTCTAAAATAATTGGAAAAAAATAACTTGGAGAAAATGAAGCTTTTTGTCTTGAATTTTGGAGAATTTTTTGGTTTTTGGTTTTTTTTTTAATGGCAGCTTTGCTGGCTATCCTTACTGATGCCACTAGTTTTAAATGTCAGCAAAAATTTAAACAGTATAATGATAGCACTTTACACTGGTAGTTTACAAGGATTCTCTCATGTATATTATCTCATTTAATTCTCAATTAATTAGTTAAAACATCTCATATTAATTAAATCACAAAACTGTACATTTAGTATTAGTGCCCTTGCTTGTTTTTATTTTATAGCTTAAAAAAATAGATATCTAGAGAGATTGAATAGCTTACTCACATAAGTATCCAAGCTGGGAGTCACTTTTTCCCACACCATGAAGCCCTATAAACATTTGAGATAAACCTGGTTTTGTAAGTACAGAGTCACATTGTTGGCAGGTACAGGGAAGTTGTAAGAACGTCTCCTCGCTGGTTGTAAAAAGTAGAGAAACTGCAACCCTCAGAAAATCACAGGAGTCCACTTAGCTCACAGGAGCTCCTACTTTGTTTTTCAGTGTCCCTGCCTGTTCGCCCCTGTGAGGAACAGTTTAAAAGTTGGAGAGTCCACACAACCCAGATCCCAGGTCATGTGTTGGGAGGCAAAGCCTCTCCCAATGCCCTTTCCTTTCTCTTCTGCTTGGCTGGTCCTTAATATCATGATGTGAAAGGCCCCAGCACCGCAGTTACGGAGGGAGAGCTGGACGTATTCTTCTAGAAGGTAAGCAACTCTGCGATATCTTGCTGGAACTGGGGCATTTTCTTAGTGGGGTGACTGCACTGGCTCATGCTGGCAGCGAGCAGTGAGTCTGTCACTGACCGTTTTTGTACTTTTTGGAGCCAGCTGTCAAATACAGCTGCTGTTAAATACTGCAGCGTCAAACAATGTTGTAATCCCCGCAGCTCTGTGAGGACGGTCGGCACTGGAGCAGTCAGGGGCACTGAAGCTGAGAGAAGTTTCTGCTTAGGCTTTCTGAATCTAATTTGTACAAGGGCGAGAAACAGTTTGGTGGTAGATCTCCTATTAGATTTAATGACAATACATTTATCGGGAAAAAGAATTAGTAGCTTTCTACTAGCAATTTATTGGGAAATTGATCAAATGGTGGTGGAAACGCAGCCGCAGGCTGGCTCAGGATACAGGATTTGGGCAAAAACCAACAAAAGTATTCTCTGAGAATCAGTTGGACAGATGGAATTTTCAGTAAAGAATAGTGTATATTTTAGTATTATCCGTAGATTGCATACTACACAAACTTTGTATCAGGTGTGTGTGTGCCGTCCGTGTCATCAGTACATACCCATGTATGTGTCTGTAGTGAGACCTGCTTTTAAACACTTAGTAGCACATGACTGCCTTTGAGAACGAGAGGGGGTGCTGGTAATACAGATGCGGGAACAACAGGTGAGTCAGGACAAACACACCCCCCTCTCCGCATCAAACCTTCCAGGTTTCCAGACTGTCTCTGCCCAGAGGCTCTGCATCATCCTCCAAAAAGACTTTCTCTCCATAAGCACATTGGCCCCCAGGGGATCACAGGAACTTTACTTCCTGAAAGACTTGCTTCCTCTGGCTTGATCCTTTCTCCAAGTCTTTCATTTTAGAACCACTTCTGGTGCTTAGTAGCTCTGATAGGAGAATCTCTTCATGTCCGGTGGATCTTATTTTTCTTACTGCAGAATGGGCCCAATAGCACCACCTTGCAGGGTGGTAAAGTTAGAAATAGTACATGTAAAGGGCTTTAATATGTTTGTCACAAAGTAGATGCTCAATGAATGGTATTATTTTTCTTACTATGACTACTTCTATTATGATTATTATTACTCTTTTGTTTGATGCTCTTGCCTCAGACTCCATATGTTGGACATACTTCCATTAGCCAAAGCTTCTGGACTTTGATGATTCTGAGCTCTCTAATCTACCCTAAAAGCTGAGGGCTGCTTTCCCCCTTTCCTTGCCTAGTCCTGGTTTGTGGGGTGGTGGTTGCCCTTCAATAGACGGCTGGATAAAGAAGATGTGGTCCATATACACAATGGAGTATTATGCCTCCATCAGAAAGAATGAATACCCAACTTTTGTGTCAACATGGATGGGACTGGAGGAGATTATGCTGAGTGAAATAAGTCAAGCAGAGAGTCAATTACATGGTTTCATTTACTTGCCGAGCATAAGGAATAACACGGAGGACATTAGGAGAAGGAAAGAAGTGAATTTGGGGAAATCGGAGGGGGAGACAAATCATGAGAGACTGTGGACTCTGAGAAACAAACTGAGGGTTTTGGAGGGGCGGGGGGTGGGAGGTTGGGTGAGCCTGGTGGTGGGTATTATGGAGGGCACGGATTGTATGGAGCATTGGGTGTGGTGCATATATAATGAATCTTGGAACACTGAAAAAAGAAAAAAAAAAAAAAGAATCCCTCCATGGACTTTCTGAATTGGAATGAAGGGAAGAACAGCGTTGATTGGGGGCTGGAGGCCCAGGGGCTGACGGAGACAGGTTACTTACCTAGAAGAGCCACTGGGAGAGTCTAAAGCCGATGATAGTGAGTCGGATTCAGGATGGTGGGAGAGTCCTGCTGGGACAGTTGTCCCTGAGGTCTAGTTGCTTCCTGTTCCTCTCTGGAGGTGTCCTGATATCTCCACACCTTGCAAGGATGGTCTCCCACTTCACTGAAGCCAACCCCAGCCAGCTTCCCTTTGCTTACAGCAACAACAATACTTCTAGTTAATACTTCTGGGGTCCCCGGTTCCAGAGAGGGGAAATTAGACACTCTGCCTCTGCTCTCTGCAGAATGGGCCCCCATTTAAGGACGGAGCTACCTCTTAATGTTTTATAGCAAATGCTCAAGACAAGCACATAGCATACCCCAGATAAAAGGAATGGGACACTAGTGCCCATGACCTGAAGAACCTGGCTCTAGGGGGCTGCTGTGCCCTGAGTGGATCAGAAGTAACTTCTATGACTTACTGGCTTGATTCCGGGATCTGAGCTCCTAGAAGCCCTTGTGAACAACAGACTGATTGTGCTGCTTTGCTCTGAAGTGGACAGTGTTTGTGGGTGTTTTTTTTTTTTTTTTAACACGATTTTATTTATTTATCTGATAGTACAAGTAGGGAAGCAGCAGGCAGAGGGAGAAACTGACCAGAGAGCCTGATGTGGGGCTCGATCCCAGGACCCTGGATCATGACCTGAACCGAAGGCAGGTGCTTAACCAACTGAGCCACCCAGATGCCCCAGACTAACAGCATTTAGTTCAGGGAGAGCATGTGTCTCCACGGCCACCCCCAGGTCTGTGGCAGGCATCACCAATCGATCACGGCACTCCACAGTTGAGCTTTGATGCAGCCTCCGAGCCCTTTCCATCACAGGTGTGCTTGGTTCTTCTCAGAGATACTACCAAGTCTGTCTTCACAGTCCAGTGGGCCTCTGTGTTTGAGGCTACATAACATAAAATGACAATTTTGGATTTGGCTCTTGTGAGTTCTTTGCATGTGGATGTTCTGTGTCCCACAAAGCTACTTCCGCTTCTGAGTTAAAGGTTAATACCCAGGGAGGTGACAGTCTACATTTAAGTTGCTCGTGAAACGGGCTGGGCAGTAGGAATATACAAATGGGTTTATGGAGCAGTCTGGGTTTCCATAGAAACAAGAGGCGGTTGAATCAAATCCGTGAATCAACTTTTCCACACTGGTTTCGAGCCCAGAATGAAGCCGGAAAAGGATATTTACCAACCACGCAGGCAGAGTGAGAACTTCAAGAGCAAAGCCCTCCAAAAAGACAGCCAAAGCAAATGGCAGTGGCTCCCCCCAAAACTCACGTCGGAACCCCGGCTGCAGCCTCACGGGCCACTGGCATGGCACAGATGCCAAGTAGCCTGGCTTGGGAAATACATGTGTTTGTACCTCATTCTGGACACATCCCACCCTTAAGAAAGCCTTCCTCAGCCTGGGGGTGGTGATTTAGGGTCTTGGAGTTTAAGGCAATTCCATTCCCGCATTTTGCAACCCCAAAGCCTCCAGCTTCTTGGACACTTCGTTAAGAAAGTCAAAGGTGTTGGGGTGCCTGGGTAGCTCAGTGAGTTAAAGCCTCTGCCTTCGGCTTAGGTCATGGTCCCAGGGTCCTGGGATTGAGCCCCGCTGAGCAGGGAGCCTATTTCCTCTACTCTCTCTCTCTCTCTGCCTCTCTGCCTACTTGTAATCTGTCTGTCAAACAAATAAATAATTAATTAATTAAAAAAAAAAAAAGAAAGAAAGCCAAAGGTGTGATGCTGGCCAGGGGGAAGGTTCAACCGGAAGGCCGCTGTGAGCCGTGAGCACAGAGCTTAAGCCCCTCTGTCATAGCTCTTGTTCCCCAGCAGCCTGTGTGGAGGGTGGGGGCACTTCTGCTCACACTTTACTTCGGGCAGTGCGTGTGAACTTGTGAACCTGTGATGACTGCCTTCCTGCAGGAGCAGGAGAAGCTGAAGGAAAGCCCTTTGGGGTGTATGTGTGTGGGAGGGGTGTGCAGCACAGGTAGGCATAGTTTGGAAGGACATCCCTGTTTTCCTCGAGGCAGCAGCCAAATGGTTGGAAAAGGCTTCTGCCAGCAGCCCTGAGTCTTGCTCTGATCAAACCATCACGGAACAGATAGAGTTGCAGAAACAAAAGCATCACTGATATTTTATCAACTGCTCAAAAAGCTGAGAACTCTAGTTTTATAGAATTTGGAGAGCTGGAGGGGACCAACAAGTTTTTTGTTTTTTTTTTAATTTTCTTTATTTATCTGACAGAGATCACAAGTAGGCAGAGAGGCAGGCAGAGAGAGAGAGAGGAGGAAGCAGGCTCCCTGCAGCGCAGAGAGCCCGATGTGGGGCTCGATCCCAGGACCCTGGGATCATGACCTGAGCCGAAGGCAGAGGCTTAACCCACTGAGCCACCCAGGTGCCCCACCAACAAGGTTTTTAATCCAACCCTCTCATTCTGTCTGAGAAGAAGCTTATTCAGCCTACTGATGTGCTTACTACCTGGCCAGGCTTAGGGAGAATGGTAGGACCATCCCCTCTTGATGTGGGGAGGAGCACTGAATAACCATCCTCTTGTGGGGGGTGGCGGGAGGGTGGGGACATATGCTCAAAACTGAATCTCGGTCGGATTTGAGTCTTCGGAGCCCATGGTGCCAGGCTTACTGGCAGGTCATTTCTGAACAGATGATTCAAGGTCTGACAGCAGGTCACATTTCCTCCAGGAAAGCACTTAGGGCACGTGTCAGCTTCCTACTGCTGCTGTAACAAGTTACTACCAATTTCAGGGCTTAAAACTATACAGATGTATTATCTTACGGTTCTGGATGACAGAAATTTAAAATAAGTCTCGCAGAACCAAAATCAAGGTGTTGCCAAGGCTGTGTTCATTTTTGAAGACTCTCAGGGGGAATCCATTTCCTTGAATTTTCCACCTCCAGAGGCTGCCTTCATTCCTTGACCTGTGCCCCCTTGCCCCCCCCCCCCCCCCCCCCCCCCCCCCCCCTCCTTCCTTTCCCGTCCCCCCCCCCCCCCCCCCCCCCCTCAGAGCCGGTGACATGGGCTCAGGTTCTTCTGGTTTTCACAACACATCACTCTGACCTCCTTTCCAAATTCCCTCTTTCACATTTAAATACGCTTGTAATGCCATCGGCTGCACTCTGATAATCCAGGACAGTTTCCCTAGCAACTCTAATGCCATCGACTCTAATTTGCCATACACCTACCTTATACACATGTCCCGGGAATTAGGACGGAGACCTCTCATTCTTCTGCCTACCCCGGTTTGTCAGAAGCAGTTCATACAGCAGGCCTTGGACGTCCATAATCTTGACCTCTGAAGATTTGGAGGTTCTTGGTTTCAGCTGTTTGGGAGGGATAGTGAGAGTTCAGGACATATCATCATTTGCCGTTTTACTTCAGTGCTGCTGTGCCAAAGCCAGTGTCTTACCAGTGAGCCTGGCCTGCCTCCTAGCTGCAACGTTCCTCTGTTGATTTAGTTTGATGAGTTTAGATTAGTTCTCACAACAACCATGTGAAATTGATATTATCATCCCCGGATTTTTGGTGAATAGACTTGTAAAAATTATAGGCTGTAACTCTATTTCCAAATTCAAGGATTATTTACACATTCTCCACAAAAATGTGAAGGTTTATATTCTTAGTGGACCCAGGCTACCTTGCATGCCGGCCTGAGTCTGTCTCAAGAAATCTTTGGCCACTAGAGGGAGACAATTCTTTGAAGAACCAAGGCCATTTCTCTGTGGGTCTAGATAGCTGAAAATAGTGTTTGTGTTTAAGAAGGTATCTAGGGCTGATGTCACATTGGACAATGACGGGGCAATTGCCACACTCACCCCCAGTGCAGACCTCAGTGATCAACTTTCGCCATTATTCCTTTGGCTCCCGCTTCCATAGTATTCTCTGCCCTCCTAAGCAAGGGTCCTTTTTACCTATTCACTGGCAGCTTAAAATTTAAAAACTCTTCTCTGTCTTTTCTTCCCGGGGGGAACTTTGTGGAAAGAAGGCCCCCCCAAATTTCAGAACTGACACTATATAAAAACATAGAATCCCAAAGATTTCAAGTCTCTACGTGCTGCCACATAGGGTCTAAGATAGGGGCCACTGTTCACCCCGACAAACCCTGTTGGAATGACGGGTCATCTGACAATATGGTTCTGAAAGGGAACCAGGTACATTTTCTATGTTGGAGGGTTCTGGGTTTTCTGACTCAAGACCCTCTGTTAGAGGATTCTGGGTTCCCTGACGCTCCTCTCATTTCACAGTCTAAAAAATGCAACTTCTGTATTAGAGGGCTTGCTTTTCATGAGGTAAGATGGCGAATCTGGTGGTCACGTGAGTCCTGTTGAGGCACTATGGAGGCAAATCAGGCACGGATACCGGGTAGTCAGTAATAGAGTGCAGACAGAACCCAGTAGGAATGAAACAGAATGACTTTAGCTCAATGCTCTGCGTAACGGATTTCAGACGTTGACGGCTTATTAGCTAATAGCCCGTGCCCTC
The DNA here is from genome assembly GCF_022355385.1 of Mustela nigripes. Taxonomy (NCBI): domain Eukaryota; kingdom Metazoa; phylum Chordata; class Mammalia; order Carnivora; family Mustelidae; genus Mustela; species Mustela nigripes. Next base: position 14,271,082 of record NC_081574.1, on the reverse strand, counting down.
CTCCCCTCCCTCAGACACAGACATTCTGATCCATCCCTGGAAGCGCTGTTGCTAAACCACCGTGACTAATCGGGATGTGTCATATCACTTGTATTTTGAGGAGGTAAATGGGTCTCAGTTATGACTGTGGATTTGTAATTCACCTCGGAGAGGCCAGTCCTGTTATTTCTTAGCCATGCCTTAGAAAGAGAAAACATGATACATAAGAGTGAAAATACGTGGGCATCATTTTATGATGATTTTATTGATATTGATGATAGTATGATATTTTATTTGCATTGCAAATAAAATGCATATTCTTTTAAAATACAGGTGGACAGGGCTCCTGGGTGGCTCAGTCATTGAGCAGCTGCCTTAGGTCATGATCCCCGGGTGCTGGGATTGAGTCCCGCCTCAGGTTCCCTGCTCGGCAGGAAACCCGCTTCTCTCTCTCCCACTCCCCCTACTTGTGTTCCCTCTCTTGTGGTCTCTCTCTCTGTCAAATCAATAAATAAAATCTTAAAAAAAAAATACAGGTGGACATATGGAAAGAGTACGTAAGGGTGAGGCACAGCTCTTTGCCATGACTAAGAGATACTAAAAAAGAATGGCTTCTACAAAACAGAAGTTTGTGTATCTTTTTTCTCATTAACTTTCAAAGGGAGAGGAGTGGTTTGGGGATAGCAGGCTGGCCTTGCTTCACGAGATCATTCAGGAATTCAGGCTGCTGGGACTCTCTGCTGTGGAGCTCTCACCTCTGGGCCACTGTGACTGTTCCTGTCACTCTCTTTTCTCCTTCCATGGGAGCGGGGAAAGAAGTACAGAGTGAACAGTTTTGCCTTTAAGGGAATAACTTCACTCCTATCCCAGATCTTATCACATGGCCTCTCTTGCCTGCAAGGGAGACTGGGAGAGAGGGTCTCCCAAGCTAGGGAGGCACTGCGCCCAGCTAAAACTCAGAAGTGGAGACCAGATGTCTGGGGACGGTTTAGTCGCTCCTGCCACCATCAGCCTTTCTGGCTACAGAATTACTCATGCGCATGTGCAACCTCCTTCTTTATTCTATGGAGAATAAATACACCTGTGCCCCAGGGGAACAAGCCAGAGTGCCCTCCAGTTTATGGTCCAGGAACTTCAGACAATGGAGAGAATTGAACAGGTCCAAGTGGGTCTTCTTTTGGTCCAAAGAACGATCAACCAAAAGACGAGCTGTCAGCCTGCCTACCTCCTCCACGATGGAATTGGGACAAGATCACCACAACACAAACTCGACTTCAGGAAAAGGCAGAAGGGGAACCCACAGCAGCCACTGTCCCTGGCTTTCAGGTCCTGCAGGGTTTGCATAGAGTAATCTCCCTTTCTAGAGGCACGGTAAGTTCTGTGATCAGCCCGCCTGGCATCTCCAGGGATGCCAGGAAGAAGCGCCCTTGTCCACCATCCTGTCTGGCCCCAGAAACTTCCTCCCTGGGAAGTTTCCTTCTTGTCCACTTTCCTCCTTGGCCGCATTTGAAGCAGGGTGATCAGTCTTCCCCTTCGTCTGGCTGGATGGCACTCACCATCCAGTTCCTGTCTGTGCATTTTCAAGGGCCTGGGGAATGATGTATGGGTTTGAATCGTCACAAGCTTTTGCCAGGTTTGTGGTTTCTTTGGCAATATGATTCTTTTAAAAATATAAAAAGATGTCAATCTATTTTAGTCTGTCAATTTCATGAGCAAGTAACCACAATCAAGGATCTTGACTGACATGTAATTATTTTACCTGCAGAGTCTGGTCTTTTAATCATGTCTTCAGAGTTCAGTCCATTTATTTCTCTTGCTACCAAGTAACACTTACCTTGAGACCCTCCAAAAAAATGAGCTGGAATGGGGAGAAACTCCCCTTAATTGCTTCTCCCCCCAAAAGCTCATTGCTACAGAGATGACATTGCTTCTAGGCCTTTCTGGTGAACAGAGCTGTGGGTTTAAAAAGTAATAATATATAAGGATTTTTATTGACATTTTCTTTTCAAATTTTATGCAGCATGGAGTTTTAGCATCTTTGCTTCTGTGATAGTATCTCTTTTCATTATTTAATTTCTGTTACTATTAGAACCTAATTTTTTCTTTTTAGTAGGCACACAACGTTGTTAGTTTGAGGTGTATAGATAGCATAGTGATACAGCAAGTCTGTATGTTTTGCTGTGTTCACCACCAGTAAAGACCTAATAGTCTCGAGTCAATTTTATTACCTTATGGATTTTTAGAAATTTGACAATCTTCTCTGTTTTTTTTTCTTTTGAAAGAAGATTTTATTTATTTATTTATTTGAGAGCGAGAGAAAGCATGAGAGAGGGGAGGGTCAGAGGGAGAAGCAGACTCCCCACTGAGCAGGGAGCCGGATTCAGGACTCCATCCTGGAACTCCGGGATCACGACCTGAGCCAAAGGCAGATGCTTACCTGACTGAGCCACCCAGCGCCCATCTCTCTTTTCAACTTTATTGAAATTAAGTAGTTTGGGACATCTTCTGGCCCTCTTTCCATTTCTGTTGTTGTCTATTTGTGCACACACTCTCACTCCCTCTTCTTTATTGAACTTGCCAACTTTTGGTTTTTTTGTCTTCTGTTTTAGGTTCGTTTCTATTTCTTTAATTTTGGCTCTTTTTATTGATTTGCTCCTAATTTATTGGGCTTACTCTGTTGTTCTACTTCTAATTTCTTGGGTTAGGTACTTACATCATTAATTTTTAAGCTTTCTTATTTTATAATATAAATATTTAAAGTTATAAATTTCCCTCTAAGTGCAACTGTAGCTGCATCTGCTTGTCTTATCTTGGAGTATCAATATTCTCCTTCCATTCTGAATATTTTATAGTTCTCATAATGATTTCTTCTTTATCCTTGAATTATTCAGCATATTCTTTATTGCCAGACATATGTAATCCAGGGTGTTTTTGTTAGAAAAAGAATAAGAAAATTCTCTTTTTACTGTTGATTTAAAATTTAGTTAGGCTGTGGCCAGATACTATGGGCTGCATGGTATCAAATTCTGAAATTTGTTGAGTAGTTTTTTTTTTTTTTTTTTTTTGGTCCATTTTGCATAGATGTTCCATGTGTGCTTGCACAGAGTAGGAGATCTCTGCTTGTTTGGTGGAATGTTCAATATGCCTCCAGTAGACCATCCCTGTTGATTATGCTCCTCAAATGTGCTCTGTTAGTGATTTTGAAGCATCAATTATTTGGAGAGGTGTTTTGGAATCTCCCATCGTGGGATAGATTCTTCCATTTCTCATAGTTCTGTGAGGTATTCTTGCATATCTTTGGAGACTATATTGTAAGTTATTAGAACTTTGTAATTGATCCATTTTCCTGGCAAACTAAACTTTTTTATTATGCAGCTTCTCTTCATCTCCAGTTGTGATTTTTCCTTAAACTCTCTTTGGTCTGATATTAATACAGCCTCACCTGGTGATATTTGTCTAGAATCTGTGTGCTACCTTTTTCTTTTATTTTCTTTTTTTTTTAAAAGATTTTTATTTATTTACTTGAGAGAGAGACAGTGAGAGAGAGCATGAACGAGGAGAAGGTCGAGAGAGAAGCAGACTCCCCATAGAGCTGGGAGTCCGATGCAGGACTTGATCCCAGGACTCGGGGATCATGACCTGAGCCGAAGGCAGTCGTCCAACCAACTGAGCCACCCAGGCATCCCTGCTACCTTTTTATTTTCAACGTAACTGTAGACTTATATATTTAAGGATATTCCTGTAAATGGCATATAGTTATATTTTTAAAATCCGATTTGATAATCTTCACTTTTAAAGGGGAAAGTTGAGTTCTAGCATTGTTCGTAATTAATAGGACACCTGGATTGGTATCTGTCACCATGTGTTTTGTTGCCCATGATGTTCCTATTGTTCAACATTTTCTCTTGTGTTTTATCCCTTTTCTTGGTTTTGGGTTGGTTATTTTCCCTCACATTTCCTTCCCTCCTACTAGTTTACATTTATATATTTTAAATGCATGATTACAAAATTTACTATGACATATTCAGTTAAGAAGAAAGCCAGCAAAGATGACCTTAGATCTTCTTCACTTTCTGTGTAATTATTGTATTTATTTCTGATCTTAATCCCATGCAGCCTATCAATACTATTTTCTGTACCACAGTTTCTTCTGATTGAGGCGCATAGTCATTATTTTCTTTATTTTTCCTTCCTTCTTGCATCAGAAACCAATTGGGTCAACTTACCTCATATCTAAAGCATATCCCTTATAGAGTTTCTTTTAATGAGTCTGTGAGGCAAACGCTCTCAGTCTTTATGTGCCTGAAAATACTTTTATTTTGCTCTTATTACGGAAAGTTATTTCCCCTGATTCTAGGCTCATCATTATTTTTTACTGAGCAACTTGACAATATTGCTCCATTGTCTTCTGGCTTCCACTGTTGCTGATTAAGAAGTAATTTGTTATTCTACTTTTTGTTTCTATTAACTATTCTCTCTCTCTTTTTTTAATCATGTCTGCTTTCGTTTTTTTTTTTTTTTTTTTTAAGATTTTTATACATTTATTTGACAGAGATCACGAGCAGGCAGACAGAGAGAGGAAGGGAAGCAGGCTCCCTGGTGAGCAGAGAGCCCAATGCGGGACTCCATCCCAGGACCCCGGGATCATGACCTGAGCCGAAGGCAGAGGCCCTAACCCATTGAGCCACCCAGGGGTCCCTATCATATCTGCTTTCTAAGAATTTTATTTGGCCTTTGGTGTTGTCTAATTTCACTATGATCTGCCTAGATATATACTATTTTTTCCACCCTCAGCTATATTGAGGTGTAATTGACAAATAAAAATTATATGTGTTTAAGGTATACAGTGTGATGTTTTGATATCACAGTGTGAACATTGTGCAATGATTACCACAATCAAGCTGGTTAACATCCATCACCTTGCATAACAATCATTATTTTTGTATGTATGGTGAAAACACTTAAGGTCTACTCTCTTCTTTGCAAATTTCAGATATGCTATATCGTATTATTAACTATAGTCAGCATGTTGTACAGCCAATCCTCAGAACTTACTCATCATGTGTAACTGGAAGTTTGTTCCTTCTGACCAACATCTCCCCATTTTCTCTATCACTCAGCCCCCAGCAACCACTATCCTACTCTCTGTTTTTATGAGTTCAACTTTTTTTAGATTCCACATTTAAGTGAGATCATGCAGTATTTGTCCTTCTACATCTGGCTTATGTAATTTAGCTGAATGTCCTCCTTGTTTATCTGTAAGCATCACTTCTTATTAACCTATCTGGAACTTATCGGGCATCCTGAATCAGAAGGCTATTGACCTTGGTCGCTTCTGGGCAAGACGCCACTAATACTCTTCCAACATCACCCTGCCCCATTTCTTCCTCTACTTTAGGAATTATGTTTAAATGTTCGGTGTCCTCCACCTCTAACCACGCTTTCATATTTCCTTTCCTTTTTTCTTTCTGTACTGCATTCTGCATTATTTTCTCAGCTCTGCTTTCCAGTTCATTAATGCTTTATTCAACTTTGTCTAATCTTTTATTAAAACTTCCTCTAAGTTTGAAATCGTGTTTATTTTACTCCTCAGTTGTGGAATTTCTGTCTGGTTCAAGGAAAATTACTTCAGCATTTACATAAGCATTATAATTAATATTTACTAATTCCAGGTGCCTGTGGGCACTATGAGTTTGGGGTAATTTGAAGCCACATCCTTCGCCTGCCGTTTATTTGACTACGCAAACAGTGTGCATTTGGGTTCAAACTCACCTGGGCGCTAGCTTGTCATTAAGAATTCTCATGGACTTTTCCTCACCAGAATTTCAAGAAAGGCAATTTTCCTTTCTTGTTGTCTCAGAGTAATAGAGAGATGGTTTTTTTGTTTTGTTTTGTTTTTCTGTTTTTAGTGATGGTCTTTCATCTGTTGTATGGAGTTCCCTTTAATGATTCTATTAGACTCCCCCTCATCTTTGTCTGGCCTACGATTTGTCTCTTGTTCCCTGCTGGGAGTGACACTTTAAAAAGCAGTAAAAATAAAATACGATAAAAGTGGTGAAAGAGGCAAGCTATAAGAGACTTCTACCTATAGGAAACAAACTGAGGGTTGCTGGAGGGGAGGAGAATGGGCACATGGGGTAATTGGGTGATGGTAATTAAGGAGGGCACTCATTATAATGAGCACTGGGTATTATATGCAACTGACGAATCCCTAAATTCTACTCCTGAAAGTAATAATACACTATATATTAATTAAATTGCATTTAAATAAAAAATTTAAAAATAAATTTAAAAAATAGAGCAAACTTCCAGATCACCCCTATCTGGCAAGTGTGCTCATGGTGAGAGCTGATCTTAGCATTTGACCAGTCTGGCTTCTTGTGTTCACTTGGTTTGGGGTCCCAGTGATTCTTTTCTTTCATTCGAGATTGTTAATACATTTCACAAATATTTTAAAGAAATTAGTAGGTGATTTTTTAAGTTGATTTCAGCAAGCAGGTCACACCTGGTATTTAGTTCATCATATTCCTAGAAATGACATCACCACCAGGTTTTATTTACCTCTAGAACCAAATTTAAAATTCAGCTTCAGTTGCTAGCAACATACATTGACTTGGAATGTACATTCTCTGTGATATGCATACCTAGCTCTTAGAGCGTAAAAGAGTGCAACCCAACTTTTGCATGATGATGGCATTTGGTCTTCAAAATAGTCTCTGTTTTTATAAGATAAGCTCACAGTAATAAATGCATATTTGCAAAATTGCTCTGATCCATGGGTGTCTTTAGAGAAGAGACTCCGAGAGCTCGACATTTTGGGTCAGCCTCTTACAATAATGAGAGATCTTGGGTCAAATGAAGACCAAGCCCTTCTGCCTGGATAAACATAGTCCTGGAAAGCATATCCCTGGGTGATCTGGGCTGCTTCTGGCTCTGCTTGAACCAGTTCGGGCAGGTGCATAGTTAACATTTTTTTAACATTTTTTAAGGCAGGAAACTAGAAACTTCTTTCTAGTTTGTCAGACTAGACCCTTGTCAGACCCTGGACTGGAAAGAGGTACTTTGTGTGACCTAGTAGCCTTAGTGCTTAGGTGGTTGTTGGTGCAAAGATCAGAGTCCCCTGCAGAGCCCCTTAAGAAAATGGGGTTCACTGGAGGATTCCATGGACTCAAGGCAGAGCTGGCAAGGATCCAAGGTGGAAGTGGGACTGGCTACATGCTGTTTCTCTGTTTTATGGACATCCAGTATCTCCCACATCTGTTTCTGCTTCTCCCTCTTCATTTACTCCTCTCCACCACCTTGATTCCTCTGCTTATTTAATGGTTTCTGCTTCTTCATGGCTTCAGCTTACATATGTCTCTGGCAATGATCCAAGTGCTGGTTCCCAGAGGGGGAAATCTTGTGGCCATGTTCATCTTGTCCCTTGAGGCCTATACAAGCTGTTAAACCAGCTTGCCTTGGGTCACAGGCCCACCTTTGACCAATCAGCTGTGGTCAGGTCATAGGGCGGAGTTCGCCGACACACAAATGGCTAATAGGAAGGCTGCCCTCCTGTGGGGACTGGGGCCCGGGCAAGGCTGTGTAGAGGAGAATACTTCCAAGGGGCTTGGTGTGTCCACGAGAGGACAAATGCTTATTGCTGGGATTTAAACTAGTATCCTCCAGAGCAAAGGTGGTTGGTGCTTGCATTCTAATTAACAATCACATACATGTTTATGGCATTCCAAATTAGCAACTCGTTCCTCCTTCTTGCTAGTTTCGAGGCACCTCTACCTTCTAGGGCTTCTTATGGCACTGGGCATTTTATTAGGACAAAGGGAGGGCTTGTCCTTTCTGTCTTTCTAACAGTATTCTACACTGACAAGGCCTCACCAAGCCCCATGGACTAGAAGCAAAGTAAATATCCTTACCCAATAACATTGAGGGTTTTCTCCAAAACATCAAGTTTATGCCCCTGTCCTCAATTCCGGAATTCAAAAAGCTCTGAAAATGTAAGTGTTTTAATAACTTACTTGGGGGAGAATCCTGATCTTACAGGAACTCACTGGGTGGCGTACATCCACCTTGATCCAATGTGAAGCCACTTACAGTTTGTGTTTTTCCCACTTAGTGTGAATGTATATATATATTTTCTGTAGAAATGTTAACAGACCTGACTGAGTGATGCCTCAGATGCTGCAGAGCTTTGTACTCGATGTGCACTGCATTCTTTTTTTAAATCAGAAAAACACCTCCATTTCAAAACATAGCTGGCCCCAAGCATTTCAAATAAGGGATTGTGGAGCTGGCCCATTGAAAGCAAGTCATAAATATATGACAGACAAATAAACAATAAAAGGGAGAGTTGGAGTGGAAGGAACACAGAATAAAGTTGAAATCTAAAAAAGCATTCATATGGGAGACAACTCTGCTCTTCCTTACCTTAGCGTTCCCATAGGCAAGTTCCTATACCTACTTGACACTCAGCTCTCTCCTCTCCAAAATGAAGAGAGCACAGTTGGATCATTTCTGCAATCCCTTCTGTGTTTACAGTCCTGCAATTCTGGGGTCCCAATTCCTTTTTTCAAAGCAGTTCTTCCTATCTGGCAGCAACCAAGATGCGGCAACCTTTTGTCAAGGCATTTCCAGTGGACACGCATTGTCCTTTCGCATTTCACACAGTGAAGATAAACTCAAACATACACATTGCTTTGACTAATCATTTTCCCAGTTTTCTTTAAAAAAAAAAAACACACAAAAACCAAAAAAAACACCAAGCAGTTTCAATTGGTTGTGAGTTTTGACATGCAACTGTTGCATAATTATTAAATAATTCATTTTACTTCCCTCTGCATCCATGATGATTTCTATTTATCCTGCAAAGACATAAAGAGAGAACATTAGGTCATTTGTACAAGAATATTTGAACCGGGACTCAGAATTGCTCATTCTTGACGGGTGTGCTGAGATCACTTCCCTAGTTCTATTTTGAAGATAAAGTTCCTTTGTTACCTTGGACCATGGTTTGAATTAGGTTAACTTCTCTCTTTTTTTTCTGATTTATATGACGAGGTGATTGCTTAAAGATGGCAATTCTCCGACAGTACCGATCTGGACAAATGGTATCACTCCGTCATCCAAGGCAGAACCTTGGGCTCCATCCAGGACCTTTCCCTCTCTCTTACCACCCACATGTTCAATTAATCACCAAGACCTGCTGATTTAAAAAAAAAAAAAAAAAAAGTAAGTTATACTATGTTTCTGGCCTACAGAAAATCTGAGAGTGTAATATAAATGACACCCTGGTACCAACCTTCAGGTTTGTGAAATTGTAGCATTTTGTCACAAATCTATCAACCTTGGGTTTTTGCTTTGTTTTTTAAATAAACAGAACATAACAGACATAGTTGAAACCCCCAGTGTACGTCTCTCCAATTTCATTCTCCTCTCTCCTTTCGAGAGGAAACCTCAACCCTGATTGTGGTGTTTTTAATTTCCTCGGTGCTGATACTATTATATATTGGGCTGCATGTCTGAATGTTAAAATTTTATATTGTTTGTATCTACCTGCAGTTTGTTTTTCCCATTCAATGTTGTTCTTGAGATCCGTCCAAGAACTAGACATTTAAGTCTACAGTCATTCCCCCTTCTCTGTGGGCGATACATTCCAGGACCAACCGCAGATAGTTCTGAACCCTAATATATACTGTGTTCTTTCCTATACATACACACCTCTGATGAAGTTTAATTTATAAATTACGCACAGTAAGAGATTAACAATAATAACTAACAACGAAATAGAACAGTTATAGCAGCATGCTGTAATGAGAGTTGTGTGAATGTGGTCACAAAATCTCTTACTGTCCTATACTCTTCCTTCTTCCTGTGATGCTGGGGGATGCTGAGCAGATGCTGATCTGATCAGATGCCTCCCTGGTGAGAGGCAGTGAGGTGAATGAGGTAGGTGTGACCCAGCTTCAGGCTAGATTATTACTGACCTTCTGATTCTGTGGCAGAAGCAGGATCATCTGATCCTGACCATGGGTAACCACAGGTAACAAACCATGGAAAGTGGGACTGCCGATGGGGAATACGGACCCTTGGGGTTCGTTCTTTTGAGCAGCTGTGTCGTGTTCTATTAGACGAATGTTGATGTCACTTATTCATACTCTCACTAGTGGACATTTAGACTGTTTCTAATTTTTTACCATTAGACACTGCTGCAGTAAATGCCCATGTGCCTAGATCCTTGTACAGATAGAGCGAGAGCTTCTCTGGGGACTGGTGGAGGGCGGCACCAGTGTCCAGACACTTGTGTGGTACAGAACCTTGATTTCTCTTAGCATACTTTTTTGGTTACAGGGTTATAAGCTTCCTCTTTTGGGAGCCACTAAAACAAATCTTTTGATAGTATAGAAAAGCTTTCTTGCCTGTTTCAGTAAGAAGCCTTACATGTACCATGGCAAGAGGCAGCGTCAGTGTGGACAGACCGGTGCTAGTGTGCATGTATTTGCAGTAATCTTCACCCCCAGCTCCCAAGAGGACTCCATTGCTTTGTTTTTCTCAAAAGCACTTTCATCTTCCCAAGATGCCCGTTACTGATGACCAGGCTTCTAGTTTCAATTTCGTTTTTTTTTTTTAACTTTTCATTTTGAAAAAATTTTAGACTTACTGAAAAGTTGCACAAACAAGGCAGAGTGTTTCCATAAGCCCTTCCCCTGCCTTTGCCTGAGGTTAGCATTGTGTGTCTCCAGAGAATAGTTTCCAAAACTAACATTGGTCCAGAACAATTAAGTGGACGACTTTATCTGCATGCACCAGTTTTCCTTCCTGTCTCCTTCTGTTCACGGATCCCATCCAGGGTCCTGGGTCATATGGCAGTTGGTTGTCGTGTTGCCTCAACTGCTTATGGTTTGTGAGCCATGTCTTGGTCTTCCCTTGTTTTTCATAACCTTGATATTCTTTGTTTTTTTAAGATTTTATTTATTTATTTGACAGAGAGAGATCACAAGTAAGCAGAGAGCCAGGCAGAGAGAGAGAGGAGGAAGCAGGCTCCCCGCTGAGCAGAGAGCCGGATGTGGGACTCGATCCCAGGACTCTGGGAACATGACCTGAGCAGAAGGCAGAGGCTTTAACCCACTGAGCCACCCAGGAGTCCCATGACCTTGATATTCTTAAGGAGTACTTGATAGTTATCCTGTAGAAAATTCCCCAGTCTGGTTTTATCTGGTGTTTTGCTCACGATTAGGTTGGGGTTATGGATTTTTGGAAAGAACACCTTGCAGAGCCAAGTGCCTGTCCCATCTTATGAGATGACGGGGGTACATGATGTCCATGTGACATTATTGGTGATATTAACCTCCATCACCTGTAATGCTGGGTTTGCCAGACTTCTCCCCTGCAAAGTTACTTGTTCCTTTCTCTACTCTGTTCTTTGAAAATGGGTCTCTAGGTCTGGCCTAACCTTGATGGCGAGGGAGTAGGGATCAAGTTCCAACTCCTGGAGTGAGGGTATCAACATGTATTGTTGGGAATTCTTTTGAAAGGAATATTTGTGACTTCTCCCCTATTTATTTGTTTACTCAACAATTCATTTTACATTATGGACTTCTACATTTCTTTTGTACTCTGGGCTAATATTCCAATATTGCATTGCTTAGTTTATGATGCAGATTGTTCTGGCTTTGGCCACTGGGAGCCCTTTCAGTGTGGCTCCCACGCCCCTTTGACACACCCCATCCTTTTGTTCTTCTGATCCCTTCCTGACTTTCTTCCATGGAGTCTGGTATCCGTCCGTGCCCAGGATAGTCATGTCTCTAGTATCCTAATGGTGATTTCCTATTTCCTCCCTCACTTCAATCAAGATAAATGAAAGATACTTAGGGGATTTATTATTTTTTTCTTTTACTCAAGCTTTGATTCCTCTTCCTAATTTCAAAAATTGAATGTTTTCCCCCCAGACATGGGACTCTAAAGAGACCTGGACTTGAATTTCTGTTCTGATGCTTCGGGCTCTTTGGCATTAGGCTTCCCTGAGCCTTGCATTTCCTTTGTATCACAGAGGCACATGGAAAGTACCAAAATGCCCTTTAACAGAAAAATGATAAAGAAGATATGGTTCACATATACAATGGAGTATTATGCCTCCATCAGAAAGGATGAATACCCAACTTTTGTATCAACATGGACGGGACTGGAAGAGATTATGCTGAGTGAAATAAGTCAAGCAGAGAGTCAATTATATGGTTTCACTTACATATGGAGCATAAGGAATAACACGGAGGACATTTGGGAGATGGAGAGAAGTAAACTGGGGGAGATTGGAGCGGGAGACGAACCATGAGAGACTGTGGACTCTGAGAAACAAACTTGAGGGTTTTGGAGGGGAGAGGGAGTGTGGGGTTGGGTGAGCCTGGTGGTAGGTATTATGGAGGGCACAGATTGCATGAAGCAGTGGGTGTGGTGCATAAACAATGAATTTTGGAACACTGAAAAAAAATTAAATTAAGAAAACAAAACAAAAATACCCACCTTATAAAGTTCTCAGAAGGTCCAAATGAAGCCCCCCGCCCCCATGGCCTCCAGAGACTATTTGCTAACATGTATACTGGGACAATGATGTGACTGTGCTCAGCTTTGTCCGCTGCTGTGTGGCACTGTCCACGGTGTTTCCTGAGCCTGGCTTTGGCCAGAATCAAATGAGGAACTTGAGAAGCCACATTGGCTCAGTCTTCCTGACTGGGATCGTGGTGGGGTGGGTTCAGCCCTTACCTGTACTCTGGACAGGTGAGCCCCGGGGAGTTCCACCACAGTACGTGTGAGTCTGGGGCCAGGTCCGAAGGCGAACGGGGTTTGCTGACGGCCGGAAAGAAAGGATCCCTGCCTCCGACCTGGAAACGCGTGAGATGATGGACGAGTCAGGCTAATGGTTTCTAGATACTCCACTTCGTATTCGTGTGATCCTGCTTAGTCAGCTGCCTTTTATTTATTTTTTTTTTAAGATTATTTATTTATTTATTTGACAGAGAGAAATCACAAGTAGTCGGAGAGGCAGGCAGAGAGAGAGAGAGGGAAGCAGGCTCCCTGCTGAGCAGAGAGCCCGATGCGGGACTCGATCCCAGGACCCTGAGATCATGACCTGAGCCGAAGGCAGTGGCTTAACCCACTGAGCCACCCAGGCGCCCTTTTAAAGAGAGAGTCTGTTCTTGGGAGACCTTTTTCATTTAAAAAGTGCACAAAGATTACTCTTCTGGCGGGAACAAATAGAATGATTCTCGTATGGACTTTCTCTAATACTACCTTGGACTCCTTCCTACCGTTCACTCTCATACTTGCTCGAGTGCTCACCCACTCGCTCTCTTTGATTCATTACACACGTATGTATTACGAGATGATTACCCCAGTAAGGCTAGTAACACCCCCATCACCTTACATAATCACTGTTTGGGCTTTTGTGTGTGTGGTAGAACATTGAAGATCTACTCTCTCAACAACTTTCAAGGATAGCATTAATTGTGGTCATCATACTCTACGTTGTTAGATCCTAGAACTTACTCATCTCGTAACTGGGAGTTTGTTCTCAGTATCTCCCCATTTCCCCTCCCCCACAGCCCCTAGCAACCAACCACCATTCTTCTCTCTGTTTCTATGATTTTTTTTAGATTCCACACACAAGTGAGAACATAGGGTTATCTTTCTCTGTCTGACTTGTTTTGCTTAGCAAAATGCCTTCAGGGTCTACCCATATCATTGCAAATGGCAGGATTTCCTTCTTTCTCGTGGCTAAATAATATCCTATTGTATATGTATATATACCCTGTCTTCTTCCTGGTTTCACTCATCAATGGACATGTAGGTTGTTTCCATTTATTGTTATTGTGAATAATACTACAGTAAACTTGGGGGTGCAGCTAGCTCTTTAGGGTAGGGATTTTATTTCCTTCTCTGTATCGTCACCAACACTTGTTTCATCTTTCTGAGGCTAGCCATCCTGAGAGGTCTGAGTTGATAGCTCACTGTGGTTTTGATTTGCATTTCCCTGATGATGAGCAATACTGAGCATGTTTTTATGTACCTGTTGGCCATCTGGATATCTTCTTTGGAAAAAATGTCTATTCAGGTCCTTAGCTGGAAAAGACTGGAAAGCTTCTATCGCTTTTCAGAGGAGAACACTGAAGCATGGAAAGGCAACTTCTCAGAATCACACAATTGCATAATGCCAGAAGCCAGGCCATGGAATCCTGTCTTCTTTCTACAAGCCTTGATTTCTTTTCTGCCACGTCACCTTCTTTTCCATGGAGGCGAGGCTCAAAAGTGCTGACACATCTGGGTGGCGCACTCTGGAGAGCTCATGCATAACACTAGCAAGACCTGGAACAGAACAACTTTCAACACAAAGATGGTTCCAGATTTGGGAGGAAATTTTCCATTTTTCTGCATTGTCCGGGTTAAACTAGTGTGACAAATGACCTTGCAGCATTGTCTACTTCTGAAAAACAAGTAGCAGGAAGTACTCATTCTTAAGTGTTGGGTGTTGATAACCACATCCAAACAAGATCCTCCAGAAAACAAACACAGACTTTAGACCATAAGACTTTGGGCAGTTAATATTAACCACATTCTCTGACCTACTGCCTTTTAGCTTTTATTTCCAACCTTTTCCAGGCCAGAAGGTAAAAGATTAGGGGGCATCTTAGTGTAGGCAATGCTGGGATTTGTTTTGAATTCTATTCCATATGTTTCTTTCTTTTCTTGTGTATTGGTATGTATACCAAAGGGGCTTATTTGCAATAACTTATTGACCCAAAACTTTAGAGAAATTGTCTAAATGTGATCATAAAACAGTAAGATCATGTAGAACAAGATAAGCCATATCAGCAGTGCCCTCCCCAGATACGTCACAATCACTATCAGTGGAGGCTTGAGAGCGTCTGCGGACCTGTGGATTCTCAGGGAGCTGCATTTTGGGTCGTGTCCCCCGATAGCGGCAGAGGAAAGTGGATACCCCTGGCTATATGCATCCTTAAAATTCAGAGACCTTTCCCCAAGTGAGCCCAGACCCTCCTTCCTTCCCCAAACGGTGAGAACCACCTCCTCCTGCAGATGAGTTCAGACACCAGCAGCTTGTAAAATAGAACAATAAACACTGTATACAGATCCATAGGAAAATAAAAAAAAAAGTGGCTGAGACCTAGACAATATGTTTTTAAAATGTGATGGTCACAGAGACCCCGGTGGAAAGTTCACAAATGGGGCTCACCTGTTTTGATCATCTCTTGTTTATATCCTGAATGAAGAGGTTCGTGTTACTAAATTGTAAGCGAAAAAGTCAGAGAGTTCAAACTGGGCAGAGACGCAGGATGGCAGCAAATTAAAAGATTGCTCTTTCCCTTGACCCCACCCCTTGGTTAGCCCAACTGCAAAGTTGGCGTGGACTTCCGTCATCTTCTAAATTTCTACCTCTCTGTGGGTGCCTGTATTTCTGGAACGCTCACCCAAAATAATGAGGTCGCCCTGTCTCCCCTGGTGTCGATTCTGGGTTGTTTGGGGACCTGGCTTCTCGGAAGGAGTTGGTCTCCAGACTTTCTAGTAAAGGGTGAGCATAGATGTTTTTAAAAGGGGGTGCTGTACCTTTAAATTCTGAAAGTGAACTTGGCTCAGGAAGGCCAGCAGTCAAGGTCCAGCCCCTAGAAGAGAGAATAGCTACAGATTCTCCATCCTCAGTCTTTGCAAGGGGACGGCTGTGCCAGCCGGACGGGCGGGCGGGCTCCTGGCAGCATGGCCGTGAAGCTCAGGGCCCTCCTGCTGGTCCTCGCACTCAGCCTGGCGCAGCCAGCCGTGGCCGGCCGGAAGCTCCTGGTGTTTCTGCTGGATGGTTTTCGCTCTGACTACATCAGTGATGAGGCCCTGGAGTCCTTGCCTGGCTTCAAAGAGATTGTGAGCCGGGGAGTAAAAGTGGATTACTTGACCCCCGACTTTCCCAGTCTGTCTTACCCCAATTACTACACCCTAATGACTGGTGAGTACTGTGTCCTCTTCTGGGTGGCGTGGGGGTGGTGGCCAGAGTCCCAACAGGGAACAGTGAGCTCCTGGCATCGAAGTCTGATTTAAATGTTCAGGTTTCCCTAGCCCTTTGGAACGCCAAAGTTCTTGGCTGAGACTTTTTTTTTTTTCCACAGTTGTGGTGTTCTCCAAAAGTTATCCCAAGGACCTGTTTTGGTGTGGAGAACATGTGACATAAATAGATGATTTTAGAAGTAGTTATTTGTTTCACCAATAAAACTTCTAGTTAACTCTGTACTTTCTAAGTTCAAGCTAAAAAGGCATGTGTGTTGGTACCAAATTCCTTCTGTCCCTTTGCTCTGCAGTCATCTGTCATCCTGGAGGTGTTTTCGCTTGTTTATCAATGTGCTGGATGATGAAAATTACACACAGGATTCCTGGATTGTGTGGAGAAAATGTGTAGGTCATTCCCTGAAGAACTACTGAGCAATGCCACTTGTCCCTCTTTTGCTTTCTTGGGCCAAGTAAAATGACATGGAGAAGGAAAAAAAAAATTGTTTCATGGTTTGGATTCCCATCTTTAACTTTTAGTTACAAAACAAAACAAAACCCTAGCCAACCCCAGAGCACGGTTGGGTTTGGGAAGCTGGTTTTTTGCCTAAAAATGATCTTCATCAGGGATTTCCAGAACGCCAAATGTGATTGCACAAACTCGGTCCTCTATCTGTGCGATAGAACCATATTTTCTGCTCTCACAGTGGGATTCCCAGCCTCTGGTTTGTTTTTTAGTTAACCTTTGTTAGGGCCAGCAAGAAGCTTTCAGAAAGAATTTAGCAAACTGTCCAGGGAGGCTGTTAAGAATGCACTGTTAGTGCTGCTTATGCAGGACTTTGCTACGTGCTCCGAGCATAAGGAAAACTCTATAAATTATATTAATGGGAAGAGGAGGAGACCTCTTGGATCTCATTATGGATCTCCACACCGAGGCAAACCCGAAGGAGTCTAGAAAGACAAATTGATACTTCTGACTTCATGCGTAGGTAGTGGATGCATCTGTACATAAAAATGCCATAAAATTTAGGGGAGAAGATACTTTGGAGAATTAGGAATGAAAGCATGGGGAGTAAAAAAAATCCAGACAGCACCCAGGCAAGGAATTTATTTGCTTGTTTTTTAATTTCCCCCAACAGACAAACAACCAGCCTCAGTAAGATAAAGAGAATGAACAAAAGTCCTCTCGTCCCCACTTGGCATGCTTCTGCCCTTGCAGGGAGCTGGTTCGCAGGCTGCTGGGCCACACATAGATGGCATTGTGTGTCACAGCCTGACTCCAGTTCTGTCCCGGGAGTTTCACACACGCAGACCACCCCCACTCCGGTTGTCTCGCAGAGTCTTGCTGGGAGACCCAATTCATAAAGAGCCACGTGCAGTTTTCTCCAGGCCAGTGGAGAATGAACAAAATCCATTTTAGAGAGCCAGGCTCCAGTGAGGAAAAGGGACTGTGACAGCCTGCACAGCGAAACCAAGCCGGTGGCCTGGCCTTTTGTTTGTCAGACCCACATTCTTGATATTGGCACAACGATTGATTGGCACAAAATGCCAGTCACGCGGGGACATACCTTCTTCTCCGACTAGGGTTTTTTTCACTTGTCTCCTTGTGACAGAGAGCCCTTTCCGTGATGGGACAGGCAGAGCCCATGAGTGTCTGGCAAAGAGCTCACTTTCACTGTCAGACCGAGGCTAGCCTGAGCGCCATACATGTTCTGCCTGAATATTTTTAGGTGGTAAGAAGTAGTATTTGAAAGCCTTACTTACACTTTTATAGAAGCAATATTTTTTAAAAGGTTTATTTATTTATTTGAGAGAGGGAGAGAGCACGAGTGGGAGGTGCAGAGGGAGAAGGACAGAGTCTCAAGCAGACTCCATACTGAGCGCAGAGCCCCCCGTGGGACTCGATCTCATGACCCTGAGATCACTACCTGCGCTGAAACCAAGAGTTGGATGCCTAAGAGACTGTGCCACCCAGGCACCCCATGGAACCAGTATTGTACACAGAACGTGTCTAACAAGGCTCACGTTCACGCACATGTGTCTTTGGGTTTATCTCGTACCTACCGAGTGAGCGTATGGCCTAGAGCAAGCTTGGGGGCCGGAAGCACCAGGCCACAAAGCTGGTTTTATCTCCACTGCCCTGGAACTGACTCGGGGCTATGTTGAGACAATTCCTCCCAATGGCCATGCTGAGTTTTCCACCTGATGTTGAAAAACTCCCGTTTTCATTTAAGGAAGAACATATCCATTGGGAATTGTACTTAAACATATGGTTTGAGCATTTGAGCATTTTATGAATCGACAAAAGGAGCATGCTGGATCCTTTGGTACTAAAAGTTATACTGTTATAAGGTTCATCAGAATTCCTAAGAGAGATGATGATCTCACTTCATTACATGAATTACTGCCCACAAGACATAAAGCATTTGGTGTTCTTACTTTGCATAATGAGGAATATTAAGCTATTGGCCTTGGAGCTGGAAAAACTTGGTTGGAGTCTTTCTGGGGTCAGGATGGTGCCGGACAATTTCGGGCAGCCCAATGCACTGCCCTGAGCCTGTTCCCTCAGCTTCCAGATCCTCGGTCAGACTAGGACCTCAGGCACTGCCAGATGTAGACATGAAAGTAAGCAGTACATAGGGAATTAAAAAAAAAAATTAGGACTGGCAACTCTTGGGAGGCCTAAATATGAGAAATGAAGCAAATGTCTGACACCCTAGAGAGGAGGATTTTTTGGGGAAGCCACAGGGATGGTGACGGGGAATGAACAGTAACGGGATGCATAAGGAACCTGGGAAATCGTCTAGCCTCGTCACTGACATGAACCCACTCTGGCTGATTTTTTTTCTCCGTCAAAATACATATTGGCAGCAGGACCAATGTGAACAAAACTCTAATAGTGATCAAGAAGATCCATCAGACGATTGATTGCTGGGGATACACAGAATCTTAAAACAGGGCCTTTCATCCAGGGAACCCACCATCAAGTTGAGGAGGACCAACACATTGGGTACCTACTAATATTCTAAGATGAGTGAAAAGGGCTGAATTGTTTCCCTCCAAAATTTATGTATTGAAGTCCCAACCCCTAGTATCTCTGAATGTAATATATACAGTAATGACTGTAAAGATAGAGTCTTCAGAGAGTGAGAAAGGTGTAGCAAGGCTGTTAGAGAGGACCCAATCCAATCTGATATTCTTTCAGAAGAGGAAGAGACACCAAGAATAAATGTACTCAGAGAAAAGGCCCCGTGAGGACACAGTGAGCAGGCACCATCTGCAAGCCAAGGAGAGAGGCCTCACCAGAAATGAAATCTGCTGGCACCTGACCTTGGATTTCCAGCCTCCAGCGCTGCTGTTTGGCTGCCCAGTATTTTGTTATGCAGCTCCAGCAAACAAATACACAGATAGCCTGAGGGTCCTTTCCTCATATGCTGCAGGAGATCAGAAGGGAGAAGAGTGTTCTTCCAGTTGTGCTGGCAGGTGAAGCATTTTGAAGGAGGTGGGCTGTGAGCTGGAGTCAAGAGCCCCATGCATGGCACACACAGGTGTAGATCTTCCGCTGTGCATCAGCTCTCTTTCTGAAGAGCTGTGTGGACCAGCCTTTTTTCAGTTAAAACACAGTTGCAGTGTAAACACAACCACTGCTGTGCTTTCTGTTTTGTTTTTAATTTAAAAAAATATATATATTGATTTGAGAGAAAGAGAGAGAGAGAGTGTGTGTGTGGCGGGTATACGGGGGGTGGGGGGGACAGAGAGAGAAGCAGACTTCCCACTGAGTAGAGAACCTGACATGGGATTCAGTCCCTGGACCCTGGGATCATGACCTGAGCCAAAGGCAGACACTTAACCAACTGAGCCCTCCAGGTGCCCCTGCTTTCTGTTTTGATCTCTCTTACTGTAGATCTCGTTGTAAAGTTATTCTCTCTCTGAGGTTAATTCACAGTTAAGTAAAGTTTAACATAAAAATCCATGGAAGAAAAGCAATGATGTATTCAATCCAAATCATGGGTAAGAGAAAATGGTGGATATTTTTGAGGAAGTATAACTTAGTATCATTTTATCAAGGCTGATGGCAACGTTTGTTTGTAATTCTTGAATGCTTCTGATTAAGCATTTGCAGAAAGTGGTCTAGAAATGTCCTGAGTAGCAGGGAAGCTGGTCTAGAATTTCATCTTTACTGAAGATCATCTACAAGGAGACAGCATATGCTGAGATTAGCTTGTTCTGCAATATGCCATTATCAGTTCAACATTTAAAAACTTGTAAATAAAATACAGGGAGGTTGGGTGCCTCACTCCAGACACCAAGCAATGTCAGTAACAGGACGGACACTAGAGGACAGGTGTCAGAGGTCAGGTTCTCACCAGCAATTAGCAGGACTCTGATCCCCGTCCTGGAGTGCCGAGGAGGTCAGGTGTCAGACCTGGGACCTGGGGACAGAAGTCTCCTCAAGACCCGTCCAGGAGACAATTAGAGCCTGAGTAAAGGTGCTTCATTGATCTACTGGAATCCAAGGAAACCAAGGATGTTAACCATTAGAGTTAATAGTTGTGCCAACGGCTTTCCTGTTGCACTGCTAGAAATTACATGGACACAAATTCTTCCCAGTTACCAAGGATGCAACATTATGGAGTAAGATATTGCAGGGTAAGGTACGCTTTCCCCTGCTTTGGTGAAAATAGCTGATTTAAATGAAAGCCGGCTGTCACTTGAACCAACAGAAATCACTACAGAAGATACTTGAGAAATCACGTTTTGAAAACAGCCTGCCTCCTCAGTCTTCTGGAGAACTCAGGTTTTACCTGATGGACTGCCCACAGACCCCTACATCCCCACAGCACTCGCGGTGTGGACGTGGCCTCCAGGGCACCCTCCTTCCCCCAAGCTCAGCATCTGCTCAGGGACATTCATCCCAGCACGTTAGCGTCCCTCGATTTAGACGCCTCTTTGAATATACGCTATCCAGTATGCCCTCTCCTTCTCCTCTCTTTCTCTCTTGCACGAAACCCAGTTCCACTTTTTGTTTTCACCAAAGACCTCATATAGTCAAATGTCAATCCTCAGGCTTCTATTTCCGGCCCAGCAGCAGCGCTGGGCTGGGCCCTGCTGCTCCTTCCCGACAGCCCCCTCAGTTTCCTCTGATTGTACCGACTGCTCGCTCCTTGGTCCCTTCCTTACCTCATTCTCCCTCACGGCCCGAGAGGGCTCTCCTTCCCAGGTGCATGGCCAAGTCTGTACTCCTCTTACCTCCAGCCCTAGAGTCCACACCGTCTATTGCCAGAACTGCCCAACAGCCCCCGTTCCCTCCACCGCCCTGCGCACCCTTCTGTGCGTCTCCACGGACAACCAGAGTAGTCCTTTTACAGCATGAATCCGATCACGTCGCTCCTGCATTCAGACCCTCCAGCAGATCCTGCTTTCACTCCAAGTAGAATCCAAAGTTCTTTGGGAACTGGCCCCATGCGGCCATCCCGTTCCTTTCCCAGCTCACGCCTGACCCTCTTCCCCTTGGTTCTCACCTGTTCCAGGCAGGTGGCCACCTCTGGAATGCTTTGCTCCAGAAAGACTCAAGGTTTACGCCCCCTTCTTTTTTCAGATTTCTTTCCTGAAGTCACTGCAGTGATCTGCCTTCCCCACTCACTACCTGAGGAGCCCACGTGACTCCATCATTCTCTCCTCTCTCTCTCTCTCTCTTTTTCTCCTTATTCTTCATCTCCGCACCGTGGATTATTTATTCTGCCTTCTTTAAATAAAATTTGTTATCACGAAGCAGTATTATAATGATGATTGAAACTTTCTGAGTTTCAGGGAACTTGTCAGTTATTATTTTGGTTCTAGATAACCCCTAAACTAAAAAGAAGGGAAAAACCTGAAATTATGCTCTGCTCTATGGAAGCAATTAACAGCCATTTAGAAGAACTAATTACTAGCTATGTCTAATAATCTCATATATCTCAAAACATGTCATCGATTTTGTTTTAAATTTTGACTCTAAGGTTGGAGACAATAAGAGGGTTGAAAGGAAAGTCACCCATGAGGAGGGGCTGTGCCAAAGTAGGAGATCAAAGGCATGGGGCGTTGGGAGGAGATTTAACTAGGAAACTAGTCATCAGCATAGCCCAAGCGAGAACCTGATTCTCACCAAGATTGCTGAAGCCAAGAAAGCAGAGGCAACGTTAAAACTCGAGCAAGGCCAATGGCTCAGAACCACCTGAACACCCGTGGGAGGACAATGAAGGACAAGTTTCGTGTGGTCCTGGCTGTCGGAACCTGGGTCGGATCTGGCCACTTGAAGAGCTGGAAGGGCCATCCTTATGTTCTGAGCCTCCATCCCAGATTGTTTAAGTGGCCAAGGTGGGAACCCAGGCATCATGACAGGCTCTGTAGACATTTGGAAACACGAGATCGCATGGGGGGCTGAATCGCGTCCTCCGACCCTGCAGATTTATATCTGGTGGGGCCTAACCCAATAGGACTAATGTCCTTGAAAGAACGGATTAAGACACAGGTGGGCACAGAGGGAAGGCCATGTGAAGACACGGGAAGAAGGTGGCCATCTACAGGCCAAGGAGAGGGGCTTTAGAAGAGGCCAGTTGTGATGACATCTTGCTACCAGATGTCTAGCCCCCAGAATTGTGAAGCAGAAATTCTTGTTGTGTAAGCTGCCTGGCATGGTACGCTAGGCCAGCTCTTGGAAACAAACATAGTCAGAAGGGTGACGCAAGTCTGCCAACGGAAGAGTGAGGTGTTTTTAGACAGACCTCTTCTGTCCCCCATATTCTGAGAGTTTCTAGGGGTTCCCACCTCAGAATTGAGTTAGTCATGGTGCATTGATTTCCTAGGGCTGCTGTAACATGATGCACTGATTTCCAACATGCTGGGTGGCTTGAAACACCAGGAATTTATTCCTTCACGGTTTTGGAGGCTGGTGATCAGAAATCAAGGTGTTAGCAGACCCATGCTCTCTGGAAGACTATAGGGGAGGATATCTCCTATGCTTTTCTCTTAGCTTCTGGTGTTGCCAGCAATCCTTGGTCTTCCCTGGCCTGTCGATGCACTGACATCTCACTCTAGTCTCTGCCTCCGTTGTCTCCTGGTGTTCTCCCTTTGTATCTCCGTGTCTCTTCTCTTCTTACAAGGACACCAGCCACACTGAATTAGGGTCCATCCTAATGAATTCATTTTACTTGACTATATCTGCAAACACCTTGTTTCCAAATAAGGTCACACTCAACAGGTACTATGGGATAGAACCTCAACACGTTTTGGGGGAGCACAGTCAGCCCCTTACACACAGTAGAGTGGAAAGAGCTATGAATTTGCTGCAAAAGACCTGATTTCATCTATTCTGTCACCTCTTAACTTCCAGAGTTTGAACAAGTTCTTGCAAGTTTGAATATTATCTGTCATTAGAATGGAGAAAGGAAAACTTACCCACCAGGTTTGTGGGACCCTTCATGTAAAGCCACCATTATAAAAACTGTTCCTATTACACACTTTATCACTAAGATTAGGCAAAATTGTGTTGTAGTAACAAGCTGTATCAGAGGCTTACAACCATGGTTTATCTCTCACTCATGTATGGACTTGAAGGATTAACTCTGCCCCATTTCCTCTTCATTTTGAGATCGAGGCTGAAAAAGGAACTTCTGTATGGGATGAGCTGTTCACGTGGCTAAGGGACAAACGGAACCTGGCAGAATGGCGTGGTAATGCTTAGAACCTTTGCTTCAAGTAGCACAAATCACAACTACTCATTCCATTGGGCAAAGCAAATTATAGGGCCAAGCTTGATGCCAGTAGGTCATAGTGGGGACAGGAACTGTCTTGAACATTAATGCAGCATATCACGCACACTGAACGGGCACTAGCTGCATTTGATAAGAAGCTTGTGGGTCTTCGTGAGAAGGAATGGCGTGTGAGTGTCTGCAAGGCAGGCAGAGAAGTATTATTGGGAGTTACTCTGGGCTTGGACGTTTCCGTTTAGTTCCATCTAGAACTAAACCTTGAAAGATGAGTGGAAAGATTTTTAGCAGGACATGTGTTTGGGGCCAGATCTTAAGAAAAAAGAAAGAAAGAAAGAAAAATTGAAATCTGCCAATGTGAGAGGCACAGCCCATGCAAGTCAGAGAAGCAGAACAAGGCAGGCGAAAGGGCACTAAAGCCATTCACCACTTGAGTGTGGGCTGAAGGGCTGGAGAGGTGAATTTGGGAATAAAAAAAGAAAAGACGTGCAGTTGATGGAAGGCTTTGAAAGCTGCACTGAAAATAGCCCAGTAGATTCCTCCTTTCTTCCTCTTCCAATTGAAACGTTCAAGCCTCTATTCTTCATGTACGTGAGGGGTTGAGTTTGAGGAGCAGCTTGAAGGCAGCCCTCACTGAGGCCCACTCAGCACTGAGGGGTAGGAGGAAGTACGAGGAAGGGAGCAGGAATTGATTTGAGGACCCGGAGGTACTCAGAGCTCGGGGCTCCTGTGAGCAGAGACCAGAGACGGGGAAGCTTGGAGACCCATCTCTTTGGGGAAGTAGATTTTTTTTTTTAAAAGATTTTATTTATTTATTTGACAGAGATCACAAATAGGCAGAGAGACCCACAGAGAAAGAGGAAGGGAAGCAGGCTCCCCACTGAGCAGAAAGCCCGATGCGGGGCTCGAATCCAGGACCCGGAGATCATGACCCGAGCCGAAGGCAGAGGCTTTAACCCACTGAGCCACCTAGGCACCGGGGGAAGTAGATTTTATCAGAATAGATTTCAAGTTGAAGTAGGAGAGTCATCTGAATTAGCCCTTTAGGGGATCAGAGAGAGTGTCTTAAAGGACAGTTCCAGAAACATGAGGAATAACAAAGACAGATGCAGTGGATCCCAGTGGGCCCCCAGTGAATGGACTTCTTTTCTCTCTGGGCGTTTCTCACAGACACACGGTTAAATCTCTCTTCCCGTCTGCCTGAGCTTGGTCTGCATCTTGTCATTTACCTCCCAGGGACATCGAACCGCATCTTTCTTACGGGTCCTGGTCACGCGGCCTCAAGAAGCAGGCTGGCTGGGTAACGTACAGGGCCACAGAAGTGTGAAGGGCAGGACCCGGCTCAGGCTCAGAGAAAAAAATGTGTTCCAGGAATGTACAAAAATAATCCTTCCCGGTGTGTCATTATTTAAGCTCCCATCAGCAGACTTCTCTACACCAAAGTGCCACTTTTCAAAAAGTGTGTTTCTCTTGGCTTCCATGGTGATGAGAGGGCGTTCTTGTTATATGGCATTCAGCTGCTGGAACCTGACCCTTGAAGAAGGGAACGGTTTAGGGCTGTGGGTAAAGCTTAAAAATGTGGTGAAAGCTTTTGATTATAATAACAGCAAACCCTTTTCCAGAAGGTTCTCCGGCACGGTCCTCCAACCATGGCTGCTCTCCCCTCCCCCTTCCCGTCCCCCGGTGTTGATGGATAGGACCGTATTCCTCTTGCCAAGGCTTCTGGGAGTTTGGCTGAAGCACGCTGCTCTCAGTACCTGCTTCATCATGAACGATATGCCAGAAATGGGTTAAAAGACATTTAAAATTATTTTGGAGGGAGCCTGAGTCAGTGTGCTAATAACATTTATTTCAGAGACATTTTAAACAACACATACTCAAGTTTCAGAGTCCCCTCGCATGAATAGCGCCATTGTGTCCACTGTCTCCCAGGCGAGGACCCGGGGCAAGTCTGGGGCTCCTCTGGCTCCCGTGTGTAGCATTTGGCTCTTGTTGGATACTGTGCTCAATCATAACCTGGTCATACCTTCTGCCATTTCCTTACCAGGGAGAAAGGGTCCGGCAGACAGGTCAGGGAACCACGTGGAGCCGTCGCATTTGGGCAAAGGGCTGCTCAGGCTGGGATCATGAACAGACTTGTAGTCGGGGTTACTGTGGGTATTTTACCCCTCGATGAAGGTCAAGGCCCCTGGCTGCCTGCCTCGAAGAGCTTTGGTGGTCACCAGGTGTGCAGCAGGAGGATGAGTGGGGTCACCGTGCACATGTCTGCAGCACAGGGTCCCAGCCTGGGTGCTGGGGTCCTGGTCCCTGCCCCGTCCCCTGGGGATGAGCAGCCTTGTGTGTTCATGCCACGTGGTCCAACCCAAATGTCTGAGGCAAAGCAGGTTGGGAAGCGCTGGTGGAGCAGAGAGGGCGCAGGAGGGAGGGCGGGGTGCCAGGTTCAGCTCCTGGACCGCTCCGGTCCTCTGCCAGGACCGCTGGGCATCAGAGAAGTCTTGTCATCTTCCCACCCCTGAGTTCCCACGGCTTTAAGATCAGATTCCACCTTAACGCCAGTTAGAGTGGCCCAAATTAGCCAGGCAGGAAACATGTGGAGAGGATGTGGAGAAAGGGGAACCCTCTTACACTGTTGGTGGGAATGCAAGTTGGTGCCGCCACTTTGGAGAACAGTGTGGAGATTCCTCAAGAAATTAAAAATAGAGTTTCTTTATGACCCTGCAATTGCACTCCTGGGTATTTACCCCAAAGATACAGATGTCGTGAAAAGAAGGGCCATCTGTATCCCAATGTTTATAGCAGCAATGGCCACGGTCACCAAACTGTGGAAAGAACCAAGAAGCCCTTCAACGGACGAGTGGATAAGGAAGATGTGGTCCATATACACTATGGAGTATTGTGCCTCCATCAGAAAGGATGAATACCCAACTTCTGTAGCAACATGGACGGGACTGGAAGAGATTATGCTGAGTGAAATAAGTCAAGCAGAGAGAGTCAATTATCATATGGTTTCACTTATTTGTGGAGCATAACAAATAGCATGGAGGACATGGGGAGATGGAGAGGAGAAGGGAGTTGGGGGAAATTGGAAGGGGAGGTGAACCATGAGAGACTTATGGACTCTGAAAAACAACCTGAGGGTTTTGAAGGGGCGGGGGATGGGAGGTTGGGGTACCACGTGGTGGGTATTAGACAGGGCACGGATTGCATGGAGCACTGGGTGTGGTGCAAAAATAATGAATACTGTTATGCTGAAAATAAATTAAAAAAAAAAAAAAAGATGGGAGGCCTGGGAAAGAGCCCTGGGGTTAACTGTGCGCTTACTGAGTGCCAGTTACATGCTGGGAATGTTCTAAGTGCCCTGTTCTAGGTGCTGGGAATGGTTATGAGGCTCAAAGGAGATTCTCCGGGGCCACAGTGGGGCGGAGGGAGAGGGTGATCGGATGGGGCTCTCAGTGATGTTCTGCCTCCTCTGTTAGGATCACAGGGAGTCCCCTTTGACCTCTTTTATGCATTTAAAGGAAGTAGTCTGTGGTTCACCCCACTGGCTGCTGATGGCCCGGGACAAGGATGCCGGCCTGAGGGTGAGAGGCAGGGGATGGAGGTGCCCCCTTTTAGTGATGTAGGAGTCAGCCACCCCTAGAGTTTGCCTGAGGGATCCCTGGGCCTTGGCTATTCTTCTGTATTCTGCACACAAGCCAAATAATTGAGCCCAGTGCCTCTGTGGCTGTCTAGTTCTCCCTGAAAAATATCTATATGTATAAGGATTTGACTTCCTCGGGTGGTCTTGAGGAAACATTCTGCACTAATGGTTGAAGGCAAAAACCTTAAACAAACATAGGTCTTTGGGAGAAAACCTCCAATATTGGGCTTCTAGTCATTCATTCCCTGGCAGATCACAGGCCCAGCCTCAAACATGCTCCCCACCTGCGCCAGCCCCTACCCCTGTGGGGGGTACAGGGAATGGAAGCCTATTAAAGGGTTGTCCCACAGGTTCACCCTCTCTGGCTGTCTGAGCTCCCTTTCCGGGCTTTGGGTGTGCTCTCCTCTCTAGGAAACACCCTGACCTGCAGAGACACCCCGCCAAGAGTCCACCAAAGAGGGCAGATGTGAGGCCAGGCCATGTCAGGCCACGAGGGCCCCTCAGAGCAGTCACCAGCGTCTACACTCCTGAAAAATGTCCCCAAACCCCTCTCCCTGAGCTGTTCCCAACTGCCAGGCCATGTACTCTGTGTGAGTGGTCAGTTATTTTACAGAATTTTCACACATGTTCTCCCGGTCTCCGGTCAGAAACACTGTCTCCCACCCTCTGCCTGGTCGGGCCCCACCAGGAGGCAGGAGGCACAAGCCACCTCTGCTGGAAGACACCCCCATTCAAGGTCACTGGGGCCCTGGCAAGGATTTTTGCCAAATGGAGGAAAAACCGACCTTTAAAAATAGAAAAGAAACCAGAGCCACGGTTCCCTCTTGTAGGTATGTGAGGGACAAATAGAGCAGGGCAATGTCTTATTGCCCGTCTTTTGAACAATATGATTTCTCTACTCAAAATATTAAATTAAAAATATATCCATATCCAGTGGAACGTGTTCATCTCTATTTGAGTAAGTAGACGTTTTCATTTAGCCTGAATAAGGCCCCCTGTTTTCCTTCAGGCTGCTCTAACAAAGAACCGTAGGTTACGCAACTTACAAACAACAGAAATTTACTTTTCGCAGTTCCGGGGGCTTGAAGTCTCTGATCAGCACGTCAGTGGGTCTGGTTCTGGCGAGGATTCTTGCAACTCTCCTGGGTTGCAAATGGCCCTGTTCTCCTCGTGTCCACACCTGGCAGAAGGAGGATGAGAGAGTTCTCTGGGGTCCCTTTATAAGGGCGCTAATCTCATTCATGAGGGCTCCCTCCCCATGACCTAAGCACCACCGAAAGGCCCAGCCTCTTAATAACATCACGTTGGAAATTAGACTTCAGTGTATGACTTTGGACATTTGGTCCATTGCACTGCCCTTGTGACTTAAGAAATATATTCACACTGAAAGAGTTTTTAAAAAGATGCTTTCCAGCCTAGTGGGCATAAAGCACTGTTCTGTGGTTTGCTTTGGTCTTCTCAGTCTATACCGCAGGCTTTCCAGCAACAACCAGCCAGGGCTCAGGAGATCATGGTGAAGGCCACTCCCATCACCCTTCATGGAACACTGTCACCTCAGGGGAGCTGCCACTGCCCCCCCAGGGGAGCTGCCGCTGCCCCCCACGAGAAGCAGGACTGAAGACAATCTATCAGGCCCAACCTTGTTTCTACCCTCTGAAGGCTCTTCTATTCTCTAGGTGGGTCCTTCCAACTACCCCTGCAGACAAAACCAGTCCGCACAGCAATCCGTCCTGCTTTTGGTCTACACCTGCTCAAGGGCAAGGGAGTGTTAGTTGTCTGTGTCTGGGTCCGGTGCTTGCTCAGAAGAGACATTGTTTGTCGGACCTTGCTGATTCAACTAGTAACGGGACTTCTGTCCGACCCCTGGGGGAAAGCCTTATGTCATGTATCTTTTTTGTAGTCTCTATAGAATTTTGTTGCTGAACATTCCCTACTAAGGTTCCACCACTCTTTAACAAACCTCTGGTGCATTCATATATCTGTGTGGATCGCACTGGGTTCTGGAGTCCTTCTGGCCATATTTCATTGGCTGCTCAGTTCCCCCCTTCAGGTTCACACCGGATGTGCTTCTCCTCCTCCGGGGCTCATAGCAACACTGTCGCTGCTTTTAGCGTGTCATCCTGGACTCCCCAGCAGGCAGGGCTGTCCTCCCTTGTGCTGGGCTCTGTGGGTGGATCTGATTCCATGTTCCCGTTACTCCCAGTCCAGCCCCTTCCCCTGCAGGTTAGCCAGCTGGCCTCATCCCAAACCATGGCACCCCTCCTTGTACAGTCAGAGTCCATTTTAGCATGCGTTCGTCAGTGTAAAATAGAACATTATAACTATGGGAATGAGCTTGGGAATATGTAACAAAACCCACTATATCCCAATCCAAAATTTCCCCCAGAGGCATTCAGAGTCACACAATGTGAAAAGCAGAAGCAGCTGTAGAAATGCTGGTGCATTTGTTTGTCTCATTGTGCAGAACAGGAGACCGAGGCCCAAGATTCAGACCCAGCGGCTAGGTAAGGGCAGAGCCTCACCAAGCACAGGGATCCGCGGCCAACTGGGGTCTGGTGTCCCTCGAATGCACAGGGACAGAAGCCCAGGCGTCCTTTGTGACTCTGCCTGCCTGTTTGTCCGGTGGGTTGCTCTGCCTGGGCGCTCAGCTCTGCTCCAGACCTACCCCTCTTTCACAGCGGGGCTTCCCTGCCTGGGTGGCTCTTGCTTCTTCCCTCACCCTTATTAACCTCTCCCAGGATGTATAAGCTGAAACGGAATGAGAGTCAAAGTAGCTTTCTGTGAGATTTCCTCCAAGATCTGATCAAGGAGGAGGTGGAACCACCTAGAAGGCTGGGGCTGGTGTTTGGACATGGCTGAGCCATCCTCTCTACTTCCCGGTGCCACGGATGGTCACTGAAGGCTGGCTGCTATCCTTTAAGCTTCTTAAAAACCTCCCCCAAGTTCTGATGGAGCAGATAAGAAGATCCTGTTCCAGAGAATTTACTCTCAGACTGTGTCTGCGTGTATTTCAACATCTAGCTAAAAACTAAAATAATCAGATGGGGAAAAAAATGACTTTATTGACCAAATCCCAGCCATCTGTTTGTTCTTTTGAAATGAGTAGCCAGCTGTGTGGGTGTCTCAGAAAATTCACCTCAGGAGGTTCCCTCAGTGGACATCAGATTAGTCCCTACCATTTAGGGTCTTGTTGGCCAGTGTGAAATGCCCACTAGAATGGAATTCTGGAGAATGATGTCTTCACCTCTCCCTTGTCACCTCACTAATTTTGTTGGAGGCCTCTCAGGGAACTCTCAGTCCATCCCTTTGCTGATGCTACTTATTGCTTGTGGAAGGATTCTGCTCCCGTGCTCCCTGGAAGCCCCAAGCCTCCGCTCCAGCCCACATGCCAGCTTCTCTCCACCTGTCCTCCTGCAAGTCCAAATGAGATGTATTTCCTATAAAGGGCCTTGACCCACAGATAGGGACCTTTCAGAGCTGGGTGGTGCTTTGAGTTTGCTAACTCCTTTACCGCTTACTGTCTGAACCACAGAATTTGGTAACTGCGACAACATATAATGTGGCCATATATGCATACAGTACATTCATGCATGAAGCCTCTGTATGTGAGAATATAGCAAACATTTACTCTTCTAAATAAGTCGCTAGTCTAGAGATGACCAGGACATGGCTTCTGTCTTGGGTGAACTTGGAATTAAGTGGCTAAAGATGTGTTGAAATAAATAAAATCACAGGACAGAATAGAATAGGCTCAGGAGACACAGAGACTCTTTCTGAGAGTGCGTGGGGAAGAGGAAAGGCTTGCTGAGGTGCTGATATTTAAATAAAGCCAAAGGATTTGGACTTGGTTGAGACTTGGAGGACGGGCCTTAAGGGTGGCTGGTCCTACGCAAGTCAAGGGGCAGAGGCAGGAACGATGAAGAGTGTGTGGAGAGCGGGACTGGGCTTTGAGACGCCTACTGTGACATTTCTGAGCATTGCGGGTCTGTGGGAGGCCATCCAGGTCGGCAGTGAGAGCTCTCCTGGGAGTCAGGTCCTCAGAGGCAGAATGAACCTGGAGTCAAGGAGATGCTGGGCTCTGTGGAGAGGGAATGGGCAAGACGGGTTGGATGTGGAGGATCAGAGAAAAAAAAAGTCTCAGTATCAGACAAGAACTGAAGCTCGTCTTTTGGTAATGTTAATGAATTGATCTGTGTGTAAAGTGGATCCAAGTTCACAATCTTGAATGCGTCAGAAACAGTGTGTGTCTTTGTAGTCTTAAAAAAAATCATCTATGCAAGTGACGGATCAGTCAATTCTCCTCCTGAAAACAATATTACACTGTATGCTAACTAACTCGAATTTAAATAAAAATATGAAAAAAATTAAAAGAAAAAATAGAAATTTACAATTTAACCCCAAATAAGTTGACCTCCTAGGTCTGACCACCCTCCCCAAATCCAAATCTGTGGGTGAACCTGAAAACATGCTGAGTCAAACTAGCCATACAGAAAAGGAAAAATATTAGCTGATTCCCCTTATGTGAAGTACCTAGGGTAGTCAGATTCATAGAGGCGGCAAGTAGAATGGTGGTAACTACAGGCTGGGAGGAATGGGAAGTTCGTGTTTAATAGGAGAGAGTTTCAGTTTGGAATAAGGAAAGTTCTGGAAGTGGATGATGGTGATATTGCACAATAGCATGAATGCACTTAATGCTACTGAACTGCACGCTGAAAAATGGTGTTAAAATGATGATTTTTATATTACATGTATTTTGCCACAACTAAAAAAAAAAAAAATCCTAAATCTGACTCTGACTCCCATCCCATTGGGCTCAGTGGAAATTCAGTCTCAGTCAGTGCTGGGTGGGTAGTGGGGTGACTTTTCTTCCATGTCTAGGGTAATGCAAAGGTCCTGGGTCATATATAGTCTGAAGGCCTTGAGGACATCAACCCTTGTCATTGGTCCATGTCAACCCATGAGGCTCCAGAAACCAGGCTCTGCTGCTCTGAGCTGGAAAGCCTTGCGTCTTGACTCCAGCCTCCCCTGTTGTGTCTCTCAAATGTCAATCCTCTCCATGGAGTTCCGCCACCGAGCAGTGCATCATTTTCTGCTCTCACTGGACCAGCAAATCCTTCTTAGCTCTCCCTGGTCTGGAGGAAAAATCTCCACCAGGATGAGTTTCACGGTTGTGTGACCTATACGTCACACTGAGCCCCATGCTTATAGGGACCCTGCACGTGCTTTCATGTTCTGCTGTCACCATTTTGAAATTCTTACTAATTCATGAACAAGGGATCCCACATGGTTCTGTTGCACTAGGTCCTGGCAATTATGTAGTCCACCCTGCCTTTTTCTCTTTCTTGCTTCCCTCAAAGGCAAATAAACCTTCCTTATATTCTCCCCTGCAGAGATGTGTTCACAGTATGTTCAAATGAGCTCCTTTGAGATGATATAGTGTCCCAGGGAAAAGAATGTGTCCAGCAGGCAGTATCAGCTGTTCTTCCAGAAACACAGACCACTCCAAAGACAAAAGGGGCTGGGTGCCCGCTTGAAACACAATGGAAGTAAATATCTAAAAAGAGAACAAGCTAGTTCATATTTCAGTAAAATATCTCACTGCAGTAATAAAAATATAAATCAGTTTTATATTTAGAACTGATTTTATGTTTATTTATAATTGTTTATATAAAATCATTTATATTCTCAGACCTTGGGTACTTGCAAGATATCTGGGTGGTGATTTCTTTACCAGTCATGATGGTTTAGGGATGAAGATTTCAGAGTCGTCCTCAGAGAGGTAGGAAATTATATGAGTAGATGAGATCCCCTTGGGAAGATTGTAGCAAGAGAAGA
The DNA here is from genome assembly GCF_022355385.1 of Mustela nigripes. Classification (NCBI taxonomy): domain Eukaryota; kingdom Metazoa; phylum Chordata; class Mammalia; order Carnivora; family Mustelidae; genus Mustela; species Mustela nigripes. The sequence continues at coordinate 14,237,848 of NC_081574.1, read as the reverse complement.
AAAAGGGGTCGGGATGAAACCTTGAGGGACCTTGCTAAATTTAGGGAGTGTGATATAGAAGGAGAAAGAAGAAAGGAAACAAAGAAGAAATACAGACCTACCACAGACCATTGTAGCAAAGACCCAAAATGAAAATCAGCAGGAGTCAAACAGGGTCAAAGTAATCAAGGAAAAAGATTTTTCAACAGGAGATGGAATTATCATACAGAAGAATTAAAGAAAAGAAGAAACAACAAGTCATTAGATTAGGGGGCTTGCACGTAGCAGCAGGGATTGGAGACCAGTAGGGAGATGGAAAGGAGGGACAGTGCTTTGTAGATGAATTCTGTATTTGGAGGATTCGGGGGCTGGTGTTTGCCTGTCGATATGCTGGTTTATGGGTCTATATAGTTGTGATCTCCACTGATCTTTTAAAATTATTATTACAATTTTATTGAGGTATACTTTACATGCCATAAAATCCAACCATTTATAGTGTACAATTCAATGATTTTTAGTATATTTACAGAGGTATGCAGCTATCCTCACAATATCATTTTAGACTGTTTCCATCACCTCTCAACAAAGCCTTTTACCCTGTATTTGCTCCTCATTCCCACTTCTAGCAACTACATTAGGCAACCACTAATCTACCTTCTTTCTCTAAAGGTTAGCTTTTTCTGGACATTTTATATAAATTGAACCATAGGATATGTGTTTTTTGGGGGGATCTGGCTTCTTTCACTCTTCATAGTGGTTTTGGGGGTTCATCCATGTCCTATCAGTCGATCATTCCTTTCCACTGGCAAGGAGTCGCCATTACACAGACAGACCACACTGCGTTTGTCCGTCTACCAGCTGATGAACATTTGGGTTGTTTCCAGGCTTCGGCTGTTGCGAATAATGCTGCTACAAACATTCGTGTACAGAGTGTTTGTCTAGACGTATGTTGTCATTTCTTCTGCATAGGTACTTTGGAGTAGAACTGCTGAGTCATGTGGTAATTTTACGTTTAACATTTTGAGAAACTGCCAGACTGGCTCGCAAAATGGCTGCCTGACTTTACGTTCCCACCGGTGATGTATGAGGGGTCCCATTTCCCTATATCCTCAATAACACTTGCCATTGTCTTTTATCATTATCGCCATTCTAGTGGGTGAGAAGTGGTATCTCACTGTGGTTTTGAGTTGCATTTCCCTAATAATTAGTGATCCTTGACATAACACACTTAGTGGCTATTTTATAACTTCTTGGGAGAAATGTCTATTCAAATTATATTACCCATTGTTAAAAACAGGGCTATCTGTTTCTATTATTAGTTATAGGAATTTTTCATACATTTTGGATATACTTCTCTTAGAGGAATGTGATTTGCAAATATTTTTCTCTTAGGAGTCAGGTTGTTTTTCACCTTCCTAATGGCGTGGCCTCAAGTGTGAAAGCCTTTAATGAAGTCTATTCATTGATTTTTTTTTTTCTTTATCACTTGTACTTTTCATGTCATATGTAAAAAATAGCTGCTTAAGCCAATGTCATGAAGATTTACCCCTGTGTTTTCTTTTAAGAGTTTTGTACTTTTAGCTCTTACATTTAGGTTTGTGATCCATTTTGAGTTAATTTTCGTGTGTCGTGTGAGGCAGTAACCCAGCACCATTTGTCAAAAAGAGTATTTCTTTCCTACTGAATTTTCTTGACACTTTCGTTGAAAAGCAACTGACCATAAATGTTAGAGTTTATTCCTGGGCTCTCCATTTTATTCCATATGTCCCTCCGTATGCCAAGACCGTACGTACTGCTGTGATTACTTAGTTTTGTAGTAAGTTTTGAAATCAGGATGTGATTCTACCCCTCCCCCCCAGCCTTTGTGCTTGTTTTTAAAGATTGTTTTGGCTATTCTCAGTCACTTGTATTTCCCAGTGAGTTTTAGGATAAGCTTATCAACCTCTGGGGGAAAAAAAAAAAAAGAAACCCAGCTAGGACTTTGATAGGGATTGTACTGAATCTAGAACAATTTAGAGAGCGTCACATGATGTCTTTTGATCTGTAAACATGGGATGGGTTTCCGTTTACTCGCGTTCTAAACCTTTTTAGCCATGTTTGATAGTTTTCCGTGCATAAGTCTTGCACTTCTTTTGTTAGATATTTCTAAGCACTTTCCTCTTCTTTATATTATTGTGAATGGAATTATTTTCTTAATTTTTTTTTTTTTTTGCAGCATATGAAAGCCCAGTTGTTTTGGGGGTGTTGATCTAGTATATGGCGACCTTGCTGAACTTGTTTATTAGTTCTTTTTTTATTTTTTTAAGATTTTTATTTATTTATTTGGCAGACAGATCACAAGTCGGCAGAGAGGCAGGCAGAGAGAGAGAGAGAGAGAAGGAAGCAGGCTTCCTGCTGAGCAGAGAGCCCGATGTGGGGCTCCATCCCAGGACCCTGAGATCATGACCTGAGCTGAAGGCAGAGGCTTTAATCCATTGAGCCACCCAGGTGCCCCTCGTTTATTAGTTCTAATAGTATTTCATGGATTCCATCAGATTCTGTGCATACAAGAATATGCAAGATCATGTTGCCTGCAAATTAGGACGATTATTTCTTCCTTTCTCATCTTGATGCCTTCGATTGATCTCTATAATCACGATCTTTATAATCATCTTTACAGTCGGGAGTTACATAAGGGCATTTCTGCAGATGACAGACCTTAAGTCTGGAGAGGGTAAGCAGCTTGTCTGAGGCCACCTAGCCAGGAAGTGCGTCAATAGGACCAGGGCAGAGGACTTCCTACCCCCATCCAACAGTCAGCATTTTCGCCATGCTGCTTCTGGTTGGTAGGGAAGACAATGGATGGCCTACATCTCTACAGCATTCCTATTGTCTTCCAGATACAGTCCAGCAGGGAGCAGAATGTACATTTCCCAGATGTCTGCAGTATTTATATGTCTGTACATCTGTAGCACTCAGTCCTGGGTGCTTTCAAATACTGCATCTGTCAATCCTCATAAAACCCCGTTCGGTAGGCATAGTTATCCCCACTTCACAGATGAAGAGATCAAGGCTGTGAGGTAGTAAATTGCTTGCCCGAGATCACAAAGCCAAGCAACAGAATAACCAGGAGTCCAAAATCCTCCCGTGGCCTCATGCTGCCTCTCCTTTCCTGCCTCCAAGGAAGTGGCCCTCAGGGCAGCTCCACCCTGTGTGGCCATCTGAGTGTCTGTCCCTCGGACAGTGAGCTCGTGGCTAGCTTTACACGCGTGGCATATGCCTGCACGCACAGCTCCCCCCACAGTGCAAGAGTCCGTGCCTTTCCAGGCTTCCTCCAGACTAAGAGACCTCATGGGCAACTGTGTTTTTAAACCCTCCTTTGTGAGCCTCAATGGACAATGTGAACAATGAGCGCTTCTGGGGGCGGGTATAAGAGAGGATTCAACCTCGGACACTCAGCTACTCATCTCAAATGGCCGAGGCTGAACAGTGGCGAAGAATGGTTTAAACAGGCCTCTTTTGATAAGCCACATCTGGGATCCTGACCCAGACCACCAAGATGCATCTCTGGGCTGTTGCTTCCAATTACCCTTGGTTATGGGCTCCTGGGAGGCCACGGCAACCCCTCAATGGAGAGGGAGTCCGAGTTGCTCCACATCCCACTCATGCTCCCTGACACCCAGTAGGAACTCAGTAAATGCCTCTTTGTATTGGTTTTAAAGTTACTTGGAAACCACTTTATTTTAAACACTAGGCCAGTTTCTCTCTTCCCCATCCCACTCCCACTCCTAACAGAAAGGGAGGTCCCGCAGCCAGTCTGCCAAGGGGGACGTGCTCAGTCTCACGGCGGGAGAAAGATCGGAGCAGAAATGGCCAAGATCGCCCTGGGCAGGGCTCTGGGATTCTGTCTGCTTTTTTCTCCCCCAGGCCAGTCCACACCCAACCCAGGACGCATCCTCAATTTACAAAGCGGAAACGGGTATCATAAAGTCCCTTGCGAACTCAAATATTTTAAGAGCCAAGTAGACACCCAACTTAAAATGCTTACGTTTTGCCTTTTCACTAAATTCCAAATTGGTGAGGAAAGCAGCGCTCTGGTGATTTGAGACGACTTCTTTTGTACTCCCCAGAGATTTCGGGTTTGGGAGTTTAAGACATTTATAATGGAGAGTCTGGAAAAGTTCTCAGAAACAATAGTTCCTGGGGGCGACACGGTGTGAGGTCGAAGGTGTCCTGCCTCAGCCCAGCTTCCCCTTCCAGGTGGCTCTGTGGTCAGCAGGAGAATAAGAATTCCTTCACAAAATGAAATAAAAAGGCAATGCTTCTGCCAAAACAGGATTGCTCTGCATTTTGCTTAGCTGTATTTTATATATTTTCGATTCACTGCCAAACCCGACCCCTTCTCCCCTCACGGGAGTCCCTTCCTGTCCACGTTAATCAGCCAATGTTAGGTGCTGGCCTGGTCGCTTCTTCCGTCTCTTGAAGAGATCTACGTGAGGGGAGCCATGAACTGGCAGCAAGAGAAGTAGGTTCTAGTCCAGCCCATGGCACTCTCTTGACTTTGTGGCCTCAGAGTCTTTCTCGGTTCATTTCTTTTCTTTAAAAAAGAAAAAAAAATGAGGGAGTTGAGGCTCCTGGAACATGAATCCCAGTGCCACAGCAAGGGGCTGTTTCTTATCTGTTGTTAGGATTGGTTCCCCCTGAACTTTCCAACCCCAGCTCCTGTCAAAAGAAAGGTGGTGTTGTTATTGGACCTGGTGTCCCCTCCTCAGTGCCCTCCCTAGGGGACCGAGCTGGACCTGTAGCTTTGGTTAGCATTGGAAGCCTTATGTCCCTAGATTTACGTCGCAAACCATGAATTTAGTTTTTACACGTGCCCCTGCCCTGTTAAGATGCAGCCTTATGAGTTTTAAAAAGAAGGAAAATGGCCTGGCTTGAGGTAGGATTTGGGGGATTAGAAACCTAGTCCAGAAATTTCTATTTAAAATCCCATCCTTCACTACCCGTTTCCTAGAGGAATAAAGTTTAATGCTTTGGGGGAAACAACCTCATGGACCTCATCCCCCTCTGGTCTCAGGAACCCCCACACAGAGTCATGGCCGTGAAAACAGGGGCGTCCAAGGGAAGAAGTCCCCATGTGACCACCGGGATCTATTTATCCTCCCGGCCCTAGTCCATTTCCCCCACGCAGTTGCCAACCAGCTGGACACACAGAGCTGCTCAGCCGGAGCCCCAGCCCGAGAGACGGCCTGAAAGGCTGAGTGGCCGCCCGGGTGAGTTAAGAAGGGAAAATCCAGGAAATTCAGTTTTGAAAGAATGGCAAGTACATTGGTCTGCTTGATCCCCTTGTCTGTCATCTTGGTCCTTATCCCTCTTTCCAGATGGATTCGGTTTCAGGTCCAAGTGATCGTATGGCCAGAGCTCGACTCCTACGTGGTCATCAGGACCTCCTTGATCACCTAAGGGAAAAACAGTGAGATGCAAAAATGGCTTTATGAGTGGGCCTGGGGGATTAGGAATGAATCTTGGGTTTGCGGTTTGATGTCTTTAATTTGAAATGTCTCCACCATTTAATGGGCCGTCTATTCTCCTTCATCTTTTCTCCTCATAATCGCTGCTCCTTGATGTCACATTGCTCGTGCATTTTCAGAGCACTGGAGCTCGTTGGCTTCAGTTTTCACGTGTGGCTTCTCCTGAGCTCTTGGTACGTTCTTCCTCAGACTTCCGTCGGTCTGTGGTCCGTTGGACCAGCAGCAAACACAGTGGCAAGGCCAAGACGCAGCTCGTATGGAAGCTTCTCGTCACGTGGCTGCTGATGACACAAGCAGAGCATGGCTTCCCAAGTCTTTGGATGATATCAGGAAGAGTGAAAGAGCCTTTTTTTTTTTTTTTTTTTAACTTGGAGGAAAAACCTCAGACAATGTTTGATTTTGTTGAACAGAACTAGGTTGATATTTTAAGAAAATGTTTGCTTTGTAAGTCTCAGAATTGAGTTCACAGAAGGCAAGCTGCGTTAACGTTTTCTTAAGGAGACACCACTGGGAAAGGCTTCAGGCGCAAAGTAAACTAATGCTTGACTTCTAGAATTAAAATATAAACTCGCGGCTAAAAACAAAGACTGCTGGGCTCCTTCAACCTGCGGGCCATCTGCCTTCTTTCCTGAGACGGTCTCCTGTAAGACCTTGCTCCTTGAAAGTGAACTTAAAGGAACTTAGGACAAGATGCCTCTGCTTTCATAGATGATCTACTAGGCTCCAGCAAGCGGTCATCAGTGTTTTATTTTTATTATGGAATGTATGCTCCATGATATTGGGGACTTGGTCTCATTCAGTGCTCTATCCCCCACTCCCAGAACAGCGCCTCACCCATTCATTCGTTAAATAAGTAATCGCAGAGCACTAGCTCTGTGGACATAAAAGCTGCTCATCATCCACTTAGCATTCATTCAGAAAGTATCCAGTGCCTTCCCCGGGCCCAGAGATACACAATTCTAGGCACTGGGGACACCCATGTACAAAACAGGGTGAAGTTTCTGCCCTCATGAAACGCCTGTTCCTGTGAAGTGCCACAAATAAATGGGTAGGTTATAAACGTCGGGTGGCAATAAAGTCTATGGAGAAAATTAAAGCAGGTCGAGGGCACTGAAAATGATGAAAGTGACATTTGACAGTGTTCTGGAAATGACTCTGATTAGTTGGCATTTGAGCAGAGACCTAAAGAAAATAAGGGGCCTGCCATGTAGATATCTGAGGGCAAAGCATTCCAGGCAGAGGGACCCGCAGGGATGGAAGGTCCGAGGCTGGTGTGTGCTGGGGACGTTGGTGTGATGTGTGATGTGTGACGTGAGGTGAGTGGTGGGGTCTGAAAAGGAACAAGTGGTGTGGCAGCCGTGAACGTGCACTGCTCCGATTTCCAGATTTTACAGTTAACCCACAGTGCCACAGCCCGTTCCCTTGCTGGTGACTTTGGTTGAAGGACACCCCCCCCCCATCGACCTGGCCCAAATTTCTTAGAATTGTGAGGTTCTTTCTACCCAACACTTTCCTTCTCTGCCTCCTCACACGTGTCAGCCATTTCCTGCCAATTCTCGCATCGTCCCCTGCATCCGTCATAGATGCTTCCTCCAGGACATCTTGTGTGTGTATAGCCTTGGCTCAGTTTCCTTCTTGAAGGACCTGAACTAACCCAAGGCCACATCAGGTCTCTGTAGGTCATGGTGCAGACTTTGGATCTTATCCTGAGTATGGGGAACACGTCTGGGGGGTTTTGAGTAGAAGAGCAGAGTGAGAGCATCTTTCATTTTAGAAAGATCACTCTGGTTACTGGGGCGCGGAGATGAGGACCCGACTGGGATTAGTGCGGAAGCAGGAAGACTGCTTGGAGGCTTCAGCTCAGACTGTGATTGGGCAGGTATGTGAAGTACAGTTTGACTTTTGATGTCATCTTTCTATCATGACTGCTCTTCCTAAGTCAACCCAAGACCTTCCAGTAACAAGATCCAGTGACATCTTCCAGCATCTTTCTGTGGCACTTTACCTTTTGACCACGCCTACCTTCTGGAGACTATTTCTGTTGGGTTCTGAGTGTCCTCTCTCCTCTCAATATCACCTTCGTGTAACTTCCACTGACTCTTTTTTTTTTTTTTTCTTGCCAGTGCCTTCACACTGGGGCTTCTCAGAGTTTGGTTCTAGTTCTTCTTGTTTTCTCTTCTCATCTCCGTGGCTGACTGCTCGCACACATTTGTCGATAACTCCCGTTTGTCACTTCCTCAACCCTAGGCAACCACTAATCCACTTTATGACTTTTTAGCTTTGCCGCCTATGGATATTTCTTATATTATTTATTTATTTATTATTTTTTAAAGATTTTATTTATTTGAGAGAGACAGAGTGAGAGGGCCTAAGAGGGGAGGTCAGAGGGAGAAGCCGACTCCCCATGGAGCTGGGAGCCCGATGTGGGACTCGATCCAGGACTCTGGGATCACGGCCTGAGCCGAAGGCAGTTGCTTAACCAACTGAGCCACCCAGGCACCCCTGGATATTTCATATAAATGGAGTCGTTCAGTACGTGGTCCCTTGGGTCTTGCTTCGTCTACTGATGAGAACAGAATAGCTTTGAGGTTCATATCCATGGTTTGTTCCTTTTTAAATTGCTGAATAGAAGTCTATCATCTGAATATTTTCCAGATTTTTACAGTAAAAAATCTTCAAGCTAAAGAAATCCTGAGAGTATTGGGAATTAGGGAATGTCCATGTGCCCTTCACTTGGTTCTCTAATTGTTAACATTTGACACATTTGCTTTATTCCCACTTGAGAAATAGAGGTTTCTGCTTTGTTTTGTTTTTGTTTTTGTTGAATCAGTTGCAAGTAAGTTAGCCACATCATGGCACTTCAGCTCTAAATAATTCAGCATGTACAGAATGTTCCCCCATATAACCATGGTCATTTTCACATTTTCTCAATTGCCCAAATAGTGTCCTTTATAACTTTTTTTGAAATAAAACTTCTAATCAAGGTTCAAATTGTACATTTGGTTGCCATGATTTTTGGTCTCTATTAAGAATATTATCCTTGCTTTTTTGTTTTGTTTGGACTTTTGTAATGTTAACATTCTTGAAAAGCCCAGCCAGTTCTTTTATAAACCGGCCGCATTTTGGATTTGTCTGATTTTTCTTCGTGACTAGATTCAGATAAACTTTTTTTTTGGCAACAGTACTACAATTTTTTAAAATCCAAACCAGGACAAGGTGTCATGTAAGTTGGAAGATGGTGATATGTATCAAAGGGTCTCAGGGTGTTGACGTTGTTCTAGAAAAGGGTCACAGCTGCCCTTCTGTTGCCCCCACACATATGCTGAGACCACGTAGCTCTCTGTAGCATTGGTTGGGTTGGTCCTATAGGATTTACCCTTAAGGTTCGCAGGATGCATTTTTAGTTTTGCTGTAGATCCTGTTTGTCTTTATGGGGGGGGGGACTAGGCGACATTCAAAATCTATACAATCGATCAGGACACTTTTGAGAAAAAAAAGTTGCTAAGAATCATTACTTTGGAACAACAGGTATAAACCATGACTCTCTGGGGTAAACTCTACCCATGACCAGGTAATTCAGGTAATTCTACTCCCAGGTATATAGTTTTTTGTTTTTTTTTTTTTTTTTTTTAGATTTTTAAAAAAATTTATTTATTTGACAAAGATCACAAGTAGGCAGAGAGGCAAGCAGAGAGAGAGAGGGGGTAGGAAGCAGGCTCCCTGCTAAGCAGAGAACTCCATTCGGGGCTCCATCACAGGATCCTGGGATCATGACCCGAGCTGTAGGCAGAGGCTTCAACCCACTGAGCCACCCAGGCATCCCTCTCAGGTTTATACTTTGAAGAAAGGGATGTTCTGCATCCTCACTACGTTTGTTTTGGTATGAATTTTGATATTACAGTTTAACCTGCTTTTTTATATGCTGCAGTTACCTAAGGATTCATGTATTTCATTAGTTTGGAAAATTATCTGCCGTCATTCTTGTAATACTGACTTTCCTCCAGTCTCTCTATTCTTCCCCCTGGGTCTCTTACTAGTTGTGAATTAGAACCTCTCATTCCGCTCTTCCTATCTCTGAGTCCTTGTATTAGCTTCCTAGGGCTGCCATAAATACCAACAAGGTGACTTTAAACAACAGCAGTGTCTTCTCTCACAGCTCTGGAGGCCAGAGTCAGAATCCAGATGTTGGCAAGGTTTTCCTTCTAGAGGCTCCAAGGGAGGATCTGTCCATCCCTCTCTCCAGCCTCTGGGACCGCCAGAATCCTGGGCTTGTAGATTCATCACTGGTCCTTGTCTCCTTCAACACATGGCCTTCTCCTGTGTGTGTCTGTGTCTTCTCCTCTTCTTGGAAAGACCCGTGGATGATCCAGGATGAGATGATCTCATCTCAAGTTCCCTAAGTTAATTCCACATGTAAAAATCCTTTTCCCAAATAAGGTCACATCCACAGGTTCTGGGTAGACATCTTTGGAGGAGCCACCGTTCAAACCCACTACAGTCTCTATGTCATATTTTAATCTCTTTCCCTTATATGCTGACTTCTGGGTCTTTCAGTTTTATATTCCAGTTTACTATCTTTTTAAATGTGTTTATTCCGCTATTTAGCTGACCACCAAAATTTTAACTTAAATGATTGTATTTTTAATGTGAAAATGCCTCCTTGGTTTTTCTTGACAGTCTTTGGTTCCTTGTTAATTTTGATTCTCTTTTATCAAACATGTCATAAATCTCATTTTATATTCTAGATATGGGAGTCCCAAACTTTTAAACCCCTGGTGCTAAATTTGAGTTGTTTCTGCTGACTCTCACAGTGACTGATTAGTTAGTTAAAGTCAAACTGACTTCTTACACACTTAAACTCCAAAACCTCAGTGGCTTAGCATTCTAAATCTCTTTTCTTTTTTCTTCTTCTTCTTCTTTTTTTCTTTAAAGATTTTATTTACTTATTTGTCAGAGTGAGCACAGGCCGATAGAGTGGCAGGCAGAGGCAGACAGAGAAGCAGGCTCCCGCTGAGCAAGGAGCCTGATGTGGGACTTGATCCCAGTATGCTGGGATCATGACCTTAACCAACTGAGCCACCAGGCGTCTCCTAAATCTCTTTTCTTACTTGCATTATGTCAAGTGGGTGGATTGGGGTAGGACTTTGCTCCATGCAGTCATCAAGGGACCTTGACTGGTGAAGGCTGTGCCATATTCCGCACGTGGCTTCCAACGTCCCCCTGAGCACCAGGATCCTGCAAGTGGACAGGGAGAGATTGCAGAGGATCACAGAGGTAGTCACTGTGGGCCAGGCCGAGAATTTTTTTTTTTTAACCAATTCTGCCTTCTTTATGTTGGCCAAAGTGCATTCACAGCTCCACCTAGATTCAAGGGTGGCTGGAAACTATCATTGCTGGCTCAACTTTGCTTCTCAGCAACAGTTAGTCCCTACGGAAGGAAGGCAAGAGACATTTGTTGAGAACTACCTGCCTGTGCCACCTGGTTTATTTCTCTGTGTGTTTGGTCCTTTTTTAATTTTTTTTTTAAGCTCATATTTGATTGAACCTACTCTGTGGGAAATCTGAGGCCTTAAATTGGGACTTTCCTTGAGAGAAGAGATTCAATTGCTTCTACAGGAAAGAAGGCACACTACTAATCTGGGACCACTTGGAAGCTTAGCAAAATTTTAAACACTATGTGTGTGTGTGTGTGTGTGTGTCAGTGTACGTGTGCGGTATATTGTATCTAGGATCTAGTTATATTATATATTGTAGTTATATTGCAGGGGGAGAGCCCTTCCGAGTACCTAACCTGCCAGCCTTCACATCAGCATTCGCCCACGCCTGTCGATGGCGGAAATCATCTAAGCTCCAGATGTTCAAGTTTAATCTATTTCATTGTCTGTGCGGTAGCTGGCAACAGTAGCTGGAGGTCTAAAAGTAAAAGTTATTCGCATATTTCTACACACTCAATATCTGCCTAATAAAATCCTGTATTCTGGTTACTTGCCATTTGTCTGACAATCTAGTAGGTCCAGTACTAGCAGGAAGCGTGAATCTCTCGAATAAATACAAGCATGACTATGTACATATATCATGTCACGTTTCTCTAGCACCTTTCTTCCAAAGAGCTCTCGAATATTTTTATATTATTAACTCATATATCCTTAGGATTTCTTAATCTAGTGCAAAGGGGTAAGATGCTTTTAGTCTCACCTTAGTGGTGAGAAAGCTGAGCCTCACGTTGTAGCTGAAGACCGAGTCTCTCTCCAGGCCGGATTCCTTCCTTTTGGCCAGGACGACCATCCGAGCCTGGGCAGTAAAGATGGTGTGCAGATAGCTGCCACTTGTGTTTTGGTGTTTTCCTAGTCCTATGTCAATTCTCATGATGAAAGTTTCTTACTGAGTCACTTTGTAAAAGGTTCCGTCAACTCCAGCGGGTTTTGCTTCAGGCCGCACCAGCCCAAGCTGGTAACAATGTCCATTACAGATCACGCCTCTGTACTGCTGGTACCTAGAGCTCTGATCCTCACCAAATCCTTCCCCTCCTGGGGTCCCATATAGGAGGTGTGCTCCCCGCGGCCCACGGAAAGGCAGCACGGCACGCGGCTCAGGAGCCATAACCCCAGTCCGGTGGCCTGTGCACGTGCTTGTGTCTGTCCCCTCGTCACCTTGAGTAGGCCACTTCACTTCTCTGGGCTTCCATCTGCTCACCTAGATAAAAAGATGATGATGATGTGTCTACTTCACGGGGTGGGTGTGAGGATTAAAAAAGTAATGCTGGTGATGCACTTTGTATTCTGTTTGGCACAGACTTTGTTTTTGGTATGTGGTAGCTGCGAATGGGGAAGCTGACTCCCTCGCTCTGTTGGCCGCCGGTGCTGGCTCTGGAGTCATACCGTTGGGGATGGATTCGAGCTCTGCCGCCTAACAAACATACAACCTTGGGATATTGACTCAGTCCTTCCTAGTCTGTCCCCGGAGATTCCCATTCCAGTGCTGGCTTAGATTTTCCCAGTGGTGAGATAGAATGCCCTCTTCTGCAGCTGTGGCCCCGAAGGAAGGGCTTCTCTGCCATTTGCCTTTGGCATCAACTCAGTCGTGGTGGAGAAGGGAAGAGAGCAGGGCTATTATGGAAAGAATCGTTGCCTTTAATCCAATGATCATTAGGCGATTCGTTTACATGAATCACTTTTCTTTCAATCCCTGTAAGAGGAAAAAATAACATGTGATTTACAGTCTTCCTCTGATCTGGACGGGGAGTGGATCCTAGTTTACGCAGGCAGAGATGAATGGGGGTCTGCAGGTTTGGAAACTGGGACTTGGAACAAGCAGAAGGGCTCTGCCGGAGGTTAAAGAGAGAATGAGAGGCCTAGGGAGCAAGGGGGTTGATCTGGAGGGGAGGGAGTCGGGAAGCAAACCTGAGCACTTTGGAGTATGGAGGTGGGGAAGGGAGCCGCCTGGGGAGAAGAGAGACGGGAGCACTGTATCTCCTGGGGATTCGGTGTAAGTGCTGTGTGCAGTGTATTGTTAGGAAATCTTCAGCAAAGGGTACATTGTTTCTTAATGCTTTTATGAGAGTGGATTTTTTCCAGTGAGTGCATACAAGTATGGGATTAGCGGGCGATGATGAAGGAACTGAGAGAGCCCCAAGGTGACCAGCTGAGTGATCGCTGGAGCCAGAGTGAAGTGTGAGTGTGGGGCTCCAGGGACTTGAGGGCTTGTGCAGTTGCAGGCCATGCAAATGTCACTACCTTTGCCCCTTAGTGTCCCCTGGGGAATTCCACTATTCCCTGAGAACAGAGCAGTAAACTCAAATGTGTATACTTCATTACAAAATAATATTTTAAGATACCTTTGGGTACAAATTAAATATAGATTAGTTCCAATCCTGCCAGGGGAACTTACATAACTTACTTCATTATCTGGGCTGCAGTTCTCCCATCTGTAAACTATCTGTTACATAAGGCTAATGTGAAGATAAGGTGAAATAATTCTGGAAACCTCTCAGCACAGTACCTGGCACATAGTAGAAGCTTCTGTTCTCATATGGTTCTCATTGGTTATTATTCGGTATGTTGCAGACATACAGTATCTTGTATATTTCATTAGTTTGGCAGAGAATTAAAGCATTAAGATCTTTTCTAATTGATTGGATGATTGACTGATACCCTATTTTATTTCAAAAAAAGTACTTAGGAACTCTTCTAAGAGCTTCCTCTTTCACTATCCAGCAAAGGTGTTTCTTTAGCTCTTGCCCCTTCCTCCTAGTTTGTCCTAATTTCTTTTGTTTTTTTAAGATTTTATTTATTTATTTGAACACAGAGGAGAGTGAGAGGGAGAGATAGACTCCCTGCTGAACAGAGAACCCCCTGTGGGACTCAATCCCAGGACCCTGGGATCATGACCTGAGCCCAAGGCAGAAGCTTAACCCACTGAGCCACCCAGGCACTCCACATTGAAGAACTTTTTAAAAAAATGATGTTGTTTCATACCCAATAAAATAAATGATAATTATTCAATAGCATCTGTTACACAGTCCATGCTCTGAGTTCTCTATCTCAAAAATGCCTGTGCATTGATCTCTTTGAATCAGGATCCAAACAAAACCATATTTGGTTTTTGGGTGTGGCTGTTAGTCTCCTTTAACCAACAAGTCCTCTATTTTATTTATTTATTATTTAGTCTCAATTTTTAAAAAAAGATTTTATTTATTTGAGACAGAGAGAGAGAGATCACAAGTAGGCAGAGAGGCACGCAGAGAGAGAGGGGGATGCAGGCTTCCCACAAAGCAGAAAGCCCAATGTGGAGCTCAATCCCAGGACCCTGAGATCATGACCTGAGCCGAAGGCAGAGGCTTTAACCCACTGAGCCACCCAGGCGCCCCCTCAAATATTTTTTTAATTGACAAACTAGGTCTTTGGTCCTGAAAATGTCTCATGTTGTAGATTTGGCCTCTTATAGCCTTGGCAGTCTTAATATGCTCCTGCATCTCCTATATTTCTTGAAAACTACGAGTTCCATCCAGTGGTCTGATTGGATTCAGGTTCAGTATTTTTTAAGGCAAGAATCCATCATCGATGGGACTGTTTTCTTGCTCTTGTCTACTCTCCTACGCTCATAACGTCTGGTTCTCTAACTTTTCATTAAACTTGACCTGTGGGTTTGGATGGTGTCAGCCTAATCCATTTACTATCAAGTTTCCCGTAAACCTTTATCTACGGATTTCAGCAACAACCACGGATGGTCAACACCTACATCCATTCCTTTCACCAGGGTTGCAGAATCCCTCCCTTCCCAAGTGAAGCAATCTTTTGGAAAAGGATTTGCTTTGGAATTTCCATTTGCCCTGTACATCCTTATGCTCAAGTCCTACATCGGGCTTCCTGCTCAGCCTGCTGCTCCCTCACCCTCTGCCTGCTGCTTCCCCTACTCGTGCTCTCTCTGCCGAATAAATAAATAAATAAGTAAATACATAAAATCCTTTTTAAAAAAGTTCTTCAATATAAGAAATAGAAGATTTATTTAAGATTTAAAATATGATGTCTGGGATTTACTTTACAAATATTCCAGTGGGGAGGGGAAACATGAAACCAAGGCAGAATGTTCTCTGTTGTTTATCCTATTCTTTCTGTACGTTTGAACATTCCCATAAAAGAAAACTTTTAAACTTTAAGCTCTTCAGAAGAGATACACTTACACTTGAACACAAATAAGACTGAGATTTGCCATGGGCGGCTCAGCCTGGAGGGAGGCACAAAGCCACCATGCTAAGACTTGGTGCTCAGCGCCATGTGCCACCAGGTCCAGGACCTCAGTCCAAAGGGTTCTCCAACGTGGGGAATGCAGGGGCAGGTGCCTGACCTGCACATTCCAGATCCTCGCGCAGCTGTCACTGCAGGACGAGCGGGCCCGGCTTGGTGTCCGTGGCCTAAATGCTCAGGGCAGTGACCCTTACAAATTGGGGTGAAAAATCACTGACCTTAAGGCAAAGAGAAAGGAAGAGGAGGGTGATAAAAGGTAGGAAAATAAAAGACTGAATAGAATCACGTGCCGAATAAGAAGCAAGTACCAAATAGAAGCAAGTGAAAAGAAAAGTGAAACAAAACAAAGATCAGGATGGGAGGCGAGGTGGCTGAGGACAGGAAACAACAGGAGAATTAGAATGAGTGACGTTCACACCGGAGATCGCTCCTGGCTCTGCATCCGCGCGACTGAAGGAGCCCCCCTGGCCCCCAGGCCTCGTTGTCTGCCTCCGCCCGGATTCTTGGCATGTTCAGCATCTCTACAGGCAGCTTTAAGAATCCTGGGGTGCCTTCCAACCCTGAAATGCAAACACGAAAGGTGAGGCTGGCACAGGCGACAGGCGCTTAGCGTCACCGGGGCGTTGCTGCAGGTGGTGGCGTTTTTGTGACCGCCAGTAGAGGGCAGTGTCGGGCCACGCATGTCCCGACGTGGGATTCAGGCCTCCCAGACCTTCCCGAGCAAGGCACATAATGTGGCGATGCTTCTTTTCTATTCCTTCAGGGATCAGAGAGTCTGCCTCTGACCGTGTGGTGCAAGCACGAAGTAGGAGACAGGCGGCCCAGCCCTAGAAGCCCCTGACACCGGCAGCTGGCGTGCTCGTTCACAGCACGGCCCTTTGCAGGGGGCTTTAGGTAACGCTGTGCACCCACCAAAGTGCCTGCTGTGTGCCTACTGTGTGTTAACGTTTTAACCACTGCCGTTATTTAACTCTGTGAGAAAGTATGATTACCTCCATTTTTCAGATGAGGAAATGAAGGCCCGTTGAAGTTCAATGACTTGTGTGAGCTCCCATGGCAGTCTGTTGGGCTCCAGCACACCATGCCCTAGGCCACATGCTTCTCACAGGTCCTCAGTTCCTGCCTGTTCTCATCCTGCCTGAGCTGCTATTTTTAACTCAGAAAGCTCCTCTGTTCCAGCGGTGTGGACTCCTTGGACAGGGAAACTATCAGGACATCAAAAAGATACTTCTCACACCTAGCCGAGTGATGAATTGCTCATTTGAGTTCCTCTTTCATCTGCAAGGCAAATTTTCTTTCGACAGGTTTTATGTATGCTAAGAGCACCCAAGGAGAATTATATATACAATTCATTAGGTGAGGCGGAGTGTCAGCTCTGAAACTGTCTACTTACGTGCTGGTCGCTGGTGCTCATTGATCAGAGCAGATGAACCGTGGCTACAATGGTGACCTGAACTGTTTCCCATGTTTCCCATG
The DNA here is from genome assembly GCF_022355385.1 of Mustela nigripes. NCBI lineage: Eukaryota > Metazoa > Chordata > Mammalia > Carnivora > Mustelidae > Mustela > Mustela nigripes. The sequence continues at coordinate 14,221,140 of NC_081574.1, read as the reverse complement.
ACTTGGGAAGCCGGTCTCACTTCTCCACGGTCACACCTGGCCCAGTGTATAATGAACTTGGACAGACCAGCATCATACCTCACACATTCTAGCAACGACCAACAAAACTAATCACACTGACAAAAGTTAGTTTTCTTGGGGCGCTTGGGTGGCTCAGTGGGTTAAGCCTCTGCCTTCAGCTCAGGTCATGATCCCAGGGTCCTGGGATCAAGCCCCCAATCGGTCTCTCTGCTCAGCAGGGAGCCTGCTCCCCCGCTCCCCCCCTCTCTGCCTGCCTCTCTGCCTACTTGTGTTCTCTGTCTGTCAAATAAATAAATAAATAATCTTGGAAAAAAAAATTAGTTTTCTTCCATTTGGTTCCTACCCCCCCCCCCCCGCCAAAAAAAGCAGGGGTGGGGTGGAATGGTTTTCATTTTTATAGATGGGTTGGTCCACACTAGATTGAGCCATTGACATTGCTGTTTACCTCATACTCCTGAACAGCTGCATTTGATGATTCCTTATCAGTTTCTGGAATTAATGGTTGATCCAATAATATTTTGATATCTGGTCCCTGTTGTTGGAGATCACCCATCGGTCATCCCAGATTTTACACCAATGGAAAAGCCGGATTGGAGAATGTGGGCTGGATCCAAGAACTACATGTGCCTTTCTTTCTTCTTTTTCTTTCTTTTTTTTTTTTACTGAGTTGAACTCTCCATCCTTGGCCCTCACCCCTCCCCCAGCCACAGGTGGGACAACTGGAGAACTAGAACCACCCCCTGCCCCTCCCCCTGCTCTGGCAAGAGCTGCTATCCTGGGTGAGAGGAGAGAATGTAAGCACTTGCAGGCAGATAGGATGGGAGGGGGCTGGAGCCTGTTTTATGCCCAAGTAACGACCCCAAGTGGTGTGAAGAGGGGAGAAGAGTGCAGTTCATTGCCGGGAGAGGGGGGCAGGGGAGGGACGGGTGGGGGGGGGCGGGGGGGGGGGGGGGTATGGAGGGGATGGAGGCTTTTTCACTTCGGGCAGAATTTCACTCGTGTATCCAGAATAAGAAGTGTCTCCCTTCAAATACCTTCCATCTCTAGAAGTCCCTAGAAGTACTCAGAAAAATGGAAATGTGTCTCTCAAAAGAGATTCCATATTAATGCAATAATTAGTTCAGGCTTGTTTCTAACACCTCTTGTATATAGAGGTGAGGACAGATTAAATTGTTTGGAAATTTCTTTGAGCTTTGATTAAAAAATATTAGCTTTCCAAAAATAAAAAGTGTTTAAAATAAAATCTCCAAAACTTACATTTTTGTCCTTACGCAAGAAAATAATTTTTTGTTTCTTCTCCTGTGCTCCGTTGTTAAATAATTGCACCCATCTAGTTCATACCGGAAAAATAAAACTGTACATTTTTTTTTTTAGTCCAGTGACCTCAAAACTACAAGTGTGAATGTCTCTAATAAAAACTAGCTCTCCTTTTTAACATTTGGGGTTATTTCTGTTGCATTCCCTACACTTCACACTATAATCAAAGCCTGTTATCTTGGTCTTGCAATATCTGTGACTCAGACTCTAATCATGACTGTGTCTGGCACATAGATCAGTAGTTGCATTTAAAAACGTGCAAGTTTTGAGCTTTTATTTCAACTTGACCGTGCATGTTTCATTTGAAGCCCCTTCTTGAACATACCAAATTCTGTCTTTGAACAAGTTAAGAAAATAAGATGTATTTCCCAAGTGAGGTGATCCTTAAAACCAATGTCAACTTGTAAATTAGGTGCCTTGAGCAAGACATTCTTAATTCTTTGAAGTGTCTTGGGTATCAAATAGTCCTTCGAAAGTTCACCCATCTAAATAGGGTCTAAACTCACCGTTAGAGCTTCCAAATGCTCAAGAAATGCTGAGAGGGGTCTAGCAGTACAAAGTCTGACTTAGAACATTCTCGGTTGCCTGTCTGAATCAGCAATATGGTTACTTCTTGGAGCCACATAAATTTGAGGTGTTGTGTATATACTCAGTCTTTAAATGCACCCATTAACTTGAGACCCCCGGATTTCAGACCTTTGGGAGCCTCTCTTTTTACAACTGGACTTTTTCCAGAGGAAGACAGAACGTATGATCTCTATCTGCTTCGTTAGTATCCCTTGTCTGGCAGCATTCCCTTCTTTAGAGATATTTATAGTAAGGTCTGTGCATGATAGTCAGTTGTAAAAGATCAAAGGGTCTGGCTATCTGGAGACCTGCGCCCCTCCATGCGGTTACCTTGGTGAGAGTCTCAGAAGCAACCCTGGGTTATGAGGCAATTTCTCTTAAGATGAGCAAGTCCTGATGGGCTGATCCGCAGCCTGGTGGCCGGAGGAGAGTGGATGGTGGGGAGCACAAGGGCACCGAGTCAGTGGGATCTGCCTTTTGAATTGGGGCTCTGCCTTCTTAGCAGCTGCGTTGCCATTTTGAGCCTTAGTTCTCCACCTGCACATGAGGATGACAGTGCGCATCTCTGGGACTTACGTTGAATACTAAGATGGAAGCATAAAACACCTAATTCCAGATCCATACGTAGTAGCCAAGAATGAGTCTTACTACTAAGTTGATCGGTCTTATTACTAAGCTTATTACCTGTCAGATTGGTTCACACCTTTGGCCTTCAGGTGGTAAGACCTGAGTGAGTCTAACTCGGCCTCTAGCCCACCTGCGCATTGCCCCGATTGCAGTACTTCCTGCCACCTTCTTCCTGGACAAAGCCGGTTCCCCGAAGCCATCTTGTCCTTGAGGGGGAAGCATTCCAAGTTGCGTGATAGCATGTACAGCAGCGGCAGCAACAGCCTCCCTCAGGGCCCGCTGAGTGCTGTGGGCTGCACAGGGGCCAGTGCCTGCCCTTTCCAGCTAGCGTTAGCGGATCATCCCAGGGAAGGGCAAGGCCTCCGGCCCCAGGCTCCTGAGTTGAGTCCTGGCTCCACCAACCATGCTGCTGAGAGACTTCAGGAACATCACCTCTCGGGGCCTCAGTTACTTAATCTATAAAGTGGGCTAACAATAGTACCTATCCCCTGAGTTGCTGTCAGGGTGGAGGGCTACGTTAGATTCTGAGAGCTGTTACAATAAATCAGCGCACACTTACTGGATGCCAGTGTCAGAAATCAGGGTGTCAGCAGGTTCCCACCCCATTTAAAAGCTCCGAGGGAGTATCCTTCCGTGCCTCTTCTAGCTTCTGGTAGCTCTCGGTGCCCCTTGGCTTATAGACGGCCATCTTCTCCCCCTGTCTACACAGCATCTTCCCTGGTATGTGGCTCTCTCTGTGTCCCAATCTCCCCTTTTATAAGGGCATCAGTCATATTAAATTAGGGCCAACCCTAATGACTTCAATTTTTTTATTAAAGATTTTATTTATTTATTTGACAGAGAGAGATCACGAGTAGGCAGAGAGGCAGGCAGAGAGAGAGAGAGGAGGAAGCAGGCTCCTGCTGAGCAGAGAGCCCGATGCGGGACTCGATCCTAGGACCCTGAGATCATGACCTGAGCCGAAGGCAGCAGCCCAACCCACTGAGCCACCCAGGCTCCCTAATGACTTCAATTTTAATTTGATTATCCTCTCTAAAGACCCAGTTTCTAGATAAGGTTACATTTTGAGGTACTAGGGTTAGGCCTCGAACATACCTGTTTTAGGAGGACACAACTCAACCTATAACATATGAACTGAGAACAGTACTTGAAACACAGCAGGCACTGTAGTGTGGACAGCTTTTATTTTTAATACCACTGCCTGGAAAGTACTATTATTCCCATTTTGGAGATGGAAAAAAAAAATGAGGCTCTGAGAAGGTAAGGATTAACCTCAATTCCCACAGCTGAAGAAGGGGAGAGCCCTTAGCCCAGACCCTGGTGTGTCTGGCCACACGCCCGCCATCTCTCCACGGTAGCCATTGTCTCCAGGGGTGGGGAGACTGCCGGCAGCCTGTCCCAGTGTGCCCGTCACACATGATTGTGACACTGATTTCCAGCAGGTGGCCCCAGAGGCCTTCCTGCAACTCTGGCCTCAGCTTCTTGAGGGCTGCCCCTGGGTGAAAATGTGTTCTAGAACAATCATTTCCCAGATCCTCATCAGAACCTGTATTTACATCACCATGTTTCAACTAAACTGATGGGCCTAACGTGCAACTTCATTTCTCCCTTTCCAATGAGCTGTTGTAATATTGAGTAGACACGGCCCCACTCATCCAGTGGAAACACCGGTGGACCCCAGAAAAATACAACGAATGACTTTAGAAATTAAAGATTCGTATTACTTTGTAAGAGTGGTTATACATCAGAGTTAAGAAAGCTTTTGTAGAATAGAGAAATTCCTCTCCTGGTTCCTCACTGGCTGTGGAACCTGAGTGTTCAGTGATACAAGAGGCTACGTGGTTGTTTTCTGCAGGTATATTTACAGACACAAGCAAATGGTTTAAAAAAAAAAAAAAAGTCAAGAGGTCTCCTCTTGAGAGCAGCATACATATGTGTTTTGGAATACAAATATGACCACTAACTCTATTGTAGTCATGAAAAATGAAGAGCAAAAGAACATTATATTGAAAGACAAGGGGTCAGAGTTCAAGTTGCTTTTGTTCTCTTTGCCCTGTACCGTGTGCGCCACTTGTTAGCACTGTGACCTTGGGCAAGTATTCGACCCTTTCACACCTTATATCTACATAATACAGAGAGTTATCCCTTACCTCTGAATGTACAGGTAGAGGATTAGGTAGACCTGGAGGCCGCCAGCTGTTCCCTCCATTTCTGAGGTCAGTGTGATTTTTCTTGAAAAATCTCTGGCTTATGGTTTTATTTTATGCTGGGTCTTCTCTATTTATCTGTTTGTGCCTCTCCACCTCCCCTCGCCCTCCTGGAGCTCTGGGAGGCTGACCTCCTGGATGGCCTCAGCTGAACATGGGGAGGAGATTGAATTCGGGAGACTGGTCCTGACTCCCTAGCTCAGCACTGGCCGCACTCCTCGGCTTGCTCTCAAGCCTCAGTGCGGTGGGGGAGGGGTGCTGGCCCTCCGCCACACTCACCTTGGGTTGCTTCGCCATCTCTTGTTGGTTCCCCAAAACCCTGGCCACCGCTTTGTAAAGCGCGCCTCTCGGGAAGCTGTACCATCTGTTTACTGTGCCAGGACCTTGACCCAATCAGGCCATGACCACCTTGAATTGTACCAGCACAACATATCATTAAGAGCTTCTCACCCTTTAAGGAAAGTGAACTGAACGATGAGTGACCAGAAAGTGGAACTCTGTTTTACCTGAATAAGAAACTCCCCCTCTCTCATCTCTTCTTCATTTTGTGCTTGCCTTCACCTCCGTGTGCAGTACTTTTTGTGCCTGAAAAGTCCTCCTTAGCTTTCAATTCCCGGCTCCTCTAGAGGCTTTCCCTGACTCTTGCAGGCTGGGTTGGCCTCCCCTCACTCTGCATTCCTCATGGGCTCCCTATGTCCCTCCTAACCGGCTTCTCATGCTTCACCGTTCCTAGGAGAGAGCAACAGAGAGGGCACTCCTCAGCCTGACAATGAGAGCTGCCAGGTAAAATACAGGGTGCCCGGCCACTTTTGAATTTGAGATAAGCAACAAATAATATTTTAGCAGAAGTACGTTCCATGGAAAATGGGACACACTTATAGAGGGAAAATTTCATTGTTATCTGAAATTCAAATTTAACTGAGAATTATTCATCTTTGTCTTTTTTCCTTTTCTCTCTTTTTTTTTCCCCCTAAAATAAACCTGGCAACTCTAACGACAATGGCCTTCTAAAGTGGGTGGCTCCTGTTTAAAAAAACACTTTCTTTTTCCTCCTCTTTCCTTTCTCCCTTCCTTCCTTTTTTCCAGCATTCTATGAGCTAATGAGTATGCAAATTCGTGAGTTGAGCAGGAGTTCTGGAGGACTGAATTGCTTTTGAGAACACTGAGGTCTGGAGAGAAATTTGGCTGGTAGGTGCCGTGGAACAGAGAATGGACAGGAGGTGAATCAGTGAGATGGACAAGGCTGGGACCTTTACAGTGAGGGGCCAAGGAGGAATATTTTGTTGGGGGGGGGGTTCTTCGTAGAAATGTCATGCAATGTAGTAAATGACCGAGCTTCATTTCTGGGGTGCCATGTATAATGGAAGCAAGAGTGTAGAAGAGAAGGTGCCTCCAATGATGTGGGAATTTGCAAGAATCTTGGTGGAAATAGGGTTGCAACCATTCATGTGGAGAGCGCAAGAGAAAAGCATCTGCAGCTGATCTCTAGATTATATTTGTTTCTGTGATTCTCCACCCTAATAATAGCAATAAACGTGAGTGTTAACAGTGCTTACTATGTGCTACGTAGATGTGTATATGTGTGTGTGTGTGTGTGTGTGTGTGTGTATGTGCGTATGTGCTTGCACATATGTCTGTGTATATGCAAACACACTCCTCACTCCGTTCAGTTTGAGGAAGTACAAGATCCACTTACCAGAGTTGAGTTAAACAATACCAGTTCTCCAGCAACAGGATTCTAACTTCAGTTGCCACCCCATATTAACTAAAATAAATATGGTGATCTTAATCGTAGCTATTGTAGCATAAAGTATAATTCACTGCTGGCTCCTCAGTCCACAGACCACTTTGTAAATAACAAATGTGTATCACGATCAGTGACCAATCACATCACTTCTTTCAAGGTCTCTTAGTAATTGGTTGTTGCATATGTTATTTAGTTCAGGCACAGACAGCAAAACATGTAACTGTGTTGCTTCCCCACCTCCCAGAGATAAACCCACGTAATTTAACTAGAATGCACACCTGCTGCTGGATAATGCTGCTCCAGGTCACCCTCATTCTCTTCAACACTTGAACAAAGATGGGAAAATATGCTTTTTACTACAAAAACATCTTCAGTAATCTAGCAAATAGATCAAGGCACTATTTCAACTCTTTAAAGCCTGTTTTCTTAGACGGGCTGTTGACGAAGCTATGGCATTACAGTGGGAGATCATGCAGGTTCTTTAGCTAAGTTTTGGAAGAAATATGACCTAAACACGCAGCTGAAAACATCCAGGCCTCGTAGAAGCAGAAGTAGATGAAATAGACACTAAAAAGCCAATAGAATGGATTGATGAAGCCAGGAGAAGGTTCTTTAAAAAGATCAACAAAATTTGATAAACCTTTAGCCAGACTCATCAAAAAAGGGTGGGGGAACTCAAATAAACAAAATCCAAAATGAAAGAGGAAAACTAAACCACACCACAGACATACAAAGGATTATAAGAGAATATCCTGAAAGATTATACGCCAACAGATTGGACAATCTAGAAGAAATGGATGAATGCCTAAAAACATATAACCTCCCAAAACTGAATCAAGAAGAAAGTGGACATTTGAAAAGACAAATTACTAGCAATGAAATTGAATCAGTATACAAAAAACCCAAAAAAACAAAAGTCCTAAACCAGACAGCTTCAGAGATTAATTCTACTAAACATTTAAAGAAGAGTCTAGAAGTAGGACATGGCAGAAATGTACTGCTTTGTGCAAATACCTTTGCAGGAGCTGAACCCAAAGTAAGTGGGCTCTTAGAGGAACTAGCTGATCGGGAGGATGCTGATTCCAGGTGTTATCGGGCACGGTCACTGTGCAGCCAGAGGAACTTAGCAAAGGTGAACCTATTGACATAAATGAAGGAAGCAGTTGTGATGACAAGGAAGAAGAGGCACTAAAGTGAGAGCAGCGAGGATCTTCATATTAGAAGAATTCTCAGAGATATTTCATGATACTGAAAGCACAAAGGATAAAATGTTTGAAGCTGATGCAAACTTAGAAAGGGTAAAACAGTTGGCTAAGACAAGGAAAATATGCTTACTTGTATTGTGTTTTATCTTGGGAAGAAGAAGGCTAGCACTTTCAAACCAGGGTGATAAGTTTTATTTTTACAAAGAAATAAGACTCTTTGTCAATATTGCTAATGTTTTAAATTACAGTGTACTAATAAGTATTAATTTTACTAATTTCTTCATTTCTCTATATAGTTATTACTTCCAGTAAGAGAACTTCTAATATTTTGACAAAAATACTAAAAGCCATGGAAGAATTTTAATTTTTCCCACTGATTATTAGGATAGTTTTGCCTGGTTTCATTTTTCAAAAAACTTAATTCCAGGATCGTTTACATACAGCATTCTATTAGCTTCAGGTATACAATATTCAACAGTTCTAGACATTACTCAGTGCTCATCATAAGTGTGCTTCAATCCCCGTCGCCTGTTTCACACCCCCCCCCAACTATCTGTTTGTTCTCCATAGTCTCTTTTTTAATTTGTTCATTTGTTTTGTTTCTTAAATTCTGTATACGAATGAAATCATATGGTATTTGTCTTTCTCTGATTGACTTATATCTCTTAGCAGTATACCCTCTAAATCCATCCATGTTGTTGCAAAAGTCAAGATTTCATGCTTTTTATGGCTGAGTAATATTCCATTGTGTATGTATATACCACATCTTCTTTATCCATTCATCAATTGATAAACACTTGGGCTGCTTTTGTAGTTTGGCTATTGTAAATAATGCTCCAATAAACAGGAGTACATATAACCCTTTGAATTAGTGCTTTCATATTTTGGGGGGTAAGTACCCAGTAGTGTAATTCCACTGGATCATATGGTGGTTCTATTTTTAATTTTTGGAGGAACCTCCATGCTGTTTTCCACAGCGGCTCCCCAAGTTTGCATCCCACCAACAGTGCACGAAGTTTCTTTTTTCTCCACATCCTCACCAACACATATTGTCTCATCTTTTTTATTTCAGCCATTCTGACAGATGTGAGGTGATATTTCATTGTTGTTTTGATTTGCATTTCCTTGATGATGAGTGATGTTGAACATCTTTTCATGTGTGTTGGCCATCTGCATGTCTTCTTTGGAGAAATGTCTGTCCATGTCTTCTGCCCATTTTTAAATTGAATTATTTGTCTTTTTGCTGTTGAGTTGTAGAAGTTCTTTATACATTTGGAGACTAACCCTTTATTGGATATGTCCTTTGCACAGATCTTCTCTCATACAGTAGTTTGACTTCCTTTTGTTGATTGTTTCCCTTGTCGTGCAAAAGCTTTTCATTTTGATGTAGTCCTAATAATTTATTTTTGCTTTTGTTTCCCTTGCCTCAGAAAACATATCTAGAAAAATGTTGCTATGGCCAATGTCAAAGAAATTACAGCCTGTACTGTCTTCTAGGATTTTTTTTTTTGAAGATTTTATTTATTGATTCGACAGACAGAGATCACAAGTAGGCAGAGAGGCAGGCAGAGAGAGAGAGAGTGGAGGAACAGGCTCCCCGCTGAGCAGAGAGCCAGATGCAGGGCTCAGTCCCAGGACCCTGGAATCATGACCTGAGCCGATGGCAGAGGCTTTAACCCACTGAGCCTCCCAGGTGCCCCTCTTCTAGGATATTTATGGTTTTAGGTCTCGTATTTGGGTCTTTAATCTATTTTGAGTTAATTCTGTGTATGGTGTAAGCAAGTGGTCCACTTCCATTCTTTTGCATATAGCTGTTCAGTTTTCCCAACACCTCTTTGTAGAAGAGACTATCTTTTTCCCATGGCATATTCTTTCCTCTTTTGTCGAAGAACAATTGACCATATAATCGTAGGTTTATTTATAAGCTCTTTATTCTGTTCCTTTGATCTCTGTTTCTGTGCCAGTACCATACTATCTTGATTACTCAGCTTTGTAGTATATCTTGAAATCTGGGAATGTGAGACCTCCAGTTTTGTTCTCCTTTTTCGAGATTGCTTTGGTTATTCAGGGTCTTTGTGTGGTTCCATTCAAATCTTAGAATTGTTTGCCCTAGTTCTGTGAGAAATGTTGTTGATATCTTAATAGGGATAGTATTAAATATTTAGATTGCTTTGGGTAGTATGGACATTTTAATAAAATTTATCCTTCCAATCCATGAGCATGGGATATCTTTCCATTTGTTTATGTTATCTTCAATTTCTTTCATCCCTGTTTTATAGTTCTCAGACCTCCTAGCTTAAGTTTATTCTTAGGTATTTTATTATTTTAGGTGCAATTGTAGATGGGATTATTTTCTTAACACCTCTTTATGCTACTTCATTATTGGTATATAGAAATGCAATGGATTTCTATATATTGATTTTGTATCCTGTGACCTTACTGAATTCATTTATCAGTTCTAATATTTCCTGGTGGAGTCTTTAGGGTTTTCTAGGGATTTTAGGGTTTTTTTTTTTGTCATCTGCAAATATTGAAAGTTTTACTTCTTCCTTACCAATTTGTTTTTTTTTTTAAGATTTATTTTATCTATCTATCTATCTATCTATCTATCTATCTATTTATTTATTTGAGAGAGATGGGGGAAGAGTGAGAAGAGGAGTGGGGGTGAGGTAAAGGGAGAAGCAGACTCCCTGCTGAGCAGAGAGCCTGATGGAAGGCTCAGTCCTGGACTCCAGGATCATTACTTGACCTGAAGGCAGATGCTTAACCAACTGAGCCATCCAGGTGCCCTTTTCTTACCAATTTGGATGCCTTTTATTTCTTTTTGTTGTCTGATTGTTGTGGCTAGGATTTCCAGTATTATGTTGAATAAAAGTGATGAGAGTGGACATCCTTGTCTTGTTCCTGACCTTAGGGGAAACATTCTTAGTGTTTTACCATTGAGTGTGATGTAAGCTGAGGCTTTTTTATATATGGTCTTTATTATGTTGAGATACATTACTTCCAAACATATTTTGTTGAGGGTTTTTATCATGAATGGATGTTGTACTTTGTCTAAGATATTTTCTGTATATATTTAAAGGATCATATGGTTCTTATCCTTTCTTTTATTAATGTGATGTATCATGTTGATTGATTTGCAAATATTGGACCACATTTGTATCCTGGGAGTAAATATAACCTGATAGTGGTGAATAATTTTTTTAATGTATTGTTGGATTCAGTTTGCTAATATTTTTTGAGGATTTTTTCATCTGTGTTCACCAGAGATACTGGCCTATAGTTCTCTTTTTTTGTAGAATCTTTATCTGGTTTTGGTATCAGAGTAATGCTGGCCTCATAGAATGAATTGAGAAGCTTTCCTTCCTCTTCTATTTTTTGGGAATAGCTTGAGAATAATAGGTATTATTAACTCTTTTTTAAATGTTTAGTAGAATTCATCTCTGAAGCTGTCTGGTTTAGGACTTTTGTTTTTGGGGGTTTTTTTGTATACTGATTCAATTTCATTGCTAGTAATTTGTCTTTTCAAATGTCCACTTTCTTCTTGATTCAGTTTTGGGAGGTTATATGTTTTTAGGCATTCATCCATTTCTTCTAGATTGTCCAATCTGTTGGCATATAATCTTTCAGGATATTCTCTTATAATCCTTTGTATGTCTGTGGTGTGGTTTAGTTTTCCTCTTTCAATTTGGATTTTGTTTATTTGCGTTCCCCCACCCTTTTTTGATGAGTCTGGCTAAAGGTTTATCAAATTTTGTTGATCTTTTTAAAGAACCTTCTCCTGGCTTCATCGATCCATTCTATTGGCTTTTTAGTGTCTATTTCATCTATTTCTGCTTAATCTTTATTATTTTCTTCTACTGGATTTGGATTTTATTTGTTCTTCTTTTTCTAACTCCTTTAGGTGTAAGATTAAGTTGTTTACTTGAGATTTTTCTTGTTCTTAAGGTAGCTCTGTATTGCTATAAACTTCACTCTTAGAACAGCTTTTGCTGCATCCCAGAGATTTTAGACCATGCATTTTCATTTTCATTCATCTCTGTGTATTTTTTTGTATTTTTTTTAAATTTCCTTTTTGATTTCTTGGTTGACCCATTCATTGTTTAGTAGCATGATCTTTAACTTCCATGTATTTGTGGTCTTTAAAGATTTTTTTTCTCTTTGTTGGTTTCTAGTTTCATAGCACTGTGGTTGGAAAAGATTCATTTATGACTTTGATTTTTTTCAATTTGTTGAGACTTGTTTTGTAGCCTAATATGTGATCTATTCTGGAGAATGTTCCATGTGCACTTGAAAAGAAAGTGTATTCTTCTGTTTTAGATTAGAATGTTCTGAATATATCTGTTAGATCCATCTGGTCCAATATGTCATTCAAAGCCACTGTTTCCTTGTTGATTCTCTGTTTAGATGATCTATCTATTGATGTAAGTGGGATGTTAAAATCCCCTACTATTATTGTATTACTGTCAATTATTTTCTCTATGTTTGTTATTAGTTGCTTTATGTATTTCGGTGCTCCCATGTTGGATGCATAAATATTTACAATTGTTATATCTTCTAGTTCAATTTTTCCCTTTATGATTAGTGTCCTTCTTTGTCTCTTGTTACAGTCATTGTTTTAAAGTCTATTTTGTCTGAAGTAAATATTGCTTCCTCAGTTTTCTCTTCCCTTCCCTTTGCATGTTAAATGTTTTCCCATCACTTTCACTTTCCGTGTGTGTCTTGAAATGAGTATCTTGTGGGAAGCAAATAGATAGGTCTTGCTTTTTTGTCCATTTTGTCTCCCCTTGTCTTTCGATTGGAGCATTTAGTACATTTACATTCAAAGTAATTATTGATAAGTATGTATTTATTACCATCTTGTTCCTTGTTTTATGGTTATTTCTGTAGTTCTTCTCTGTTCCTTTCTTCTCTTACTTTCTTCTCTCAGGGTTTGTTGACTTTCTTTAGTAATATACTGGGTTTTATTTCTCTTTATTTTTGTGCTTGGTCATTTTTATGGTCCTACACTTCCATGCAAAGGGAGAACTGCATATCCATATGTATATATCACAGTAATTATTACCATCCTTATTACTCTGATGAGAAAATTGATGCTTTACAGAGTCTAAGCTACTTGTCCAAGGTCATACAGAGAGTAAATAGTAGAGCTTGGATTTACATCGGTGCAGTCTGCCTCTAAGACCTGCCCCCTTAACCGTTATACCAAGGTGTTGCCCCTACCAAGCTGTGAGCACTTCAAAGAGAGGAATCATAGCTTGTGATCTTTAAATGCCTGTCGTATAAACATTTGATAAATACACATTGAGTGAATGAAAAAAAATAAATGAAATGAAGAACTATAAAAGGAAGTAACATTTACTGTTTGAAAATAATAAGAAAAAATTAAGACTGATTAACAGCAACTTTATAGATGTCCATCAGTTACAGATAAAATAGATTTGCAGTCATTTCACTTGATGTGAAGGCCAACCATTTCTGAGATGTTTAGAGACATATAACAGATGCAGAGGATTATGGGTATTTGGTAAGAAGCTTCTGGTGATGGTCATTACCTCAGAACACACTTGACAAAGACTTTGGGGAATAAAGAATGAAGGTTTCCTATCCTTCTCCTTTCATTACAGTAGTTCTAGGTGTGGAAACTATTCCATGAGCTTCCTCTGAGAAAGGCAGGCAGTAGCCCCTGAACTTGCCACTAGCCTGAAGCCACTGGCGGCCCCTAGTCAAGTGCAACAGCTCCTAAACTGAAGGGCATCTATGGATGGGCTTCAAGGATCCACAAATTCTTTAGAGGGCTCTTGATGGAATGAGCAATGGGTGTTGTATGTAACTGATAAATCACTAAATTCTACCCCTGAAACTCATTTTTAAAAAATGTCCACAAGTCCTTCAAGTATCAGGTTGATTGCCACATTTTGTGTTAACAAATTTATAAACTCTTCGGGAGGGAAAAAGAGAAAAACATTCAACTGTGTTTGGAAATTTTGTACCAGGAGCTGTCCCCATTTTCAGAGTGAGTGCTACACCTTCTGGAACAAATTTTTAAAGTCCCACCTGTTTTGGAGGAGGGGATGAACAGAAGTAGGCCTTCTTTACATCATACCTGAAAACCACCCGAGATTTGTGGTTTGTGTCCATGTCAGGAAAGTTCCTGTTGAAGTCTTGAGGAAAGGGTCCAAATAATCAAACTTTGAGCAAAGCTCTGTTTGGAAAGCCCAAACCAGAGGAAAACCAAGAAGAGTTGCAGATGTATAAAAATAGATATAGGTCAGGCAGAAATATGGAGATGAGAGCTTGTGGGCTGCAGAAGCCAGTACATTGTGTTTTGTTCTGTTCTGTTTTTACAGCCACCGCATTTGCCCAGGCAATAAAAATGAAAGAGCAAGAGAGAGACAGAGTAGGTAAGGAAACCAGCTTGAATAAGAGCAGACTCAGACTGTTATAAGCACAGGCTGCCAGCCTTAATATATTTGTGGAAAGAAATCAGCTCATCTGGGAGAGGAGATTCAGAGCAGACATGAGATGGGGAACATACATCCTCCTGCTGGCTTCCAAGAAGGGCAATGCTTCCCAGAACAAAGGGATGCCCCTGGGGACTAGCACAGCATCTATGATTAAGCCTTTGAAGAATACACCCTCCCATTTTAAAGGCCCCAAACTACCAAAAGAATAAAACCTACTTTCTAAACAGGGGTCTGAAGTTAGTCTTGTTGAAAGAGCTCCAGTCAACACTTGGAAGCCCTTTAACTGAAATAGAGAGAACCACTGATCCCAGGATCTTCTTTAGGTATCATTTATTTACAGGAAGCGAGCAGGAAGTATATCACTTCCAGCCTTTAGAGAAGTGTTGATCTCCATACATCTGTGTTTCCTTTAGAATGGATGAGCCAGGGGCACCTGGGTGGCTCAGTGGGTTAAGCCTCTGCTTTCGGCTCAGGTCATGATCTCAGGGTCCTGGGATTGAGCCCCACATTGGGTTCTCCACTCAGCAGGGAGCCTCCTTCACCCTCTCTCTCTCTCTGCCTGACTCTCTGTCTACTTGTGATATCTCTCTCTCTCTCTCTCTCTCTCTGTCAAATAAATAAATAAAACCTTAAAAAAAGAGAGAGAGAGAGAGAGAGAAAGAGAATGGATGAGCCACTCTGGGCTAGACCAATCAATGTGCTAGATGGGAGCAGAAACCAAAGCCACCCTTGGGTCCTTGTCTTAAAAATTCTTCCCAAAGAATGCCATAATTAAAGTTATCAGAGCTCAGTTGAGTCAGTGGATTCAGCTGGTGTGTAAAAGCAGTATCAAGGCTAATGCTACATCTTACGTAATGGGGAGGCGAGAAGATCCATCACAAAAAAAGCTAAGGGACTCAGATAACCACAGGAAACAAGATTTCATCATTTGAAACTTTAAAATATGCCAGAACTCCGTGTTAATGGCACATATAGATCCTGTCTCTCCTCAGTGAGGCTCTCTGGATATTTCAAAAAAAGAGATGGAGAATTTAATTTAACAGAAATTCTCTGGAAGAATGTTCGTTCTCTCTCTCTCTCTCTCACAAGCACACCTCCCACAATCCAGTCATAAGACAGCTCTACAATCCACAGGAGGCTCCTTATAATTTTTTAGCTAAAAAACAAAAGAGGGTGAGAGAGTTTGCACCCTCAAGGGTCTAGACGGCTGAGTGTGAGGGTTGAAAAGAAGAGAAACATTTTATCAAATGATATTGTGGGATTTCTGAGATACACAATTTATAAGTACTTTAAAAATTATTTTCAGTTGCTTCATTCTTCCTTGAAAGTATCACCTTGTGGAAACTGGATCACATGAGGCCCCTGCTTTAGACTGAGTTTCAGGCATTTCTTCTAAAATAGTCAAACATTTTCAGGTAAAAACAGAAATTCCCTGTACCCCTCCCACTTGGGGTCTCTTCCCGTTATCCTAGCTCTTCCAGCCCTTTCCTGTGATTCGTCTAGAAACGTATGGCTTACTGACTTTGGTAATGCTTTTTTCCACACCCCATTCCAATTTTGCACCCTTGTCATGTCTGTGACACCAGCTCCAGATGAGATACCTCTGCCCTTAGGAGGACAGTAGAAAAGACTAAAAAAGACACAGTTCCCAGTGAATATTACCATGATTATCTTGCCTTGTGAAAAGGGGGAGCATTAGTAGGATAATTAAAAATGTCTTCGATACAGGATGCTGTATAGGTAAGAAATCTTACTCAAGAGAGGATCACCTTGATATTATTAAACTCTGATATGCTAAAAACAAACAAACAAACAAACATAATCAACCAATAAGAAGGATGCTCCTACTTTTAACGAGTTAGAACATACTAGAAGTTATCCTCAAAAGAGTGGATGAGAATACCTCCAAGTCTCAAGTTAAGGTTGCATCCTGGTCCCTTTCTTAGCCTCAGCCCAAGGAAGAAACTCTGTTGAGTATTACATTACAAGGCCCTTGAGGATAGGGACAACATGTATTGATTTTGAATCTCTATGCCTATCACAATGTGGAGCCCATAGGAGCTATTGAATACATGTTAGTTGAAGGAATAAATATAACTAAATGCCTTAACCATTGGAGAAATTGCTCAAAGTTTTTTTTTTTTTTTTTTTTTTTTTTTTTTT